>NC_051159.1:64663046-64767808 GCF_013339745.2 Dermacentor silvarum | reverse complement strand
TTATATAACATAGTTCTACGGTGACGACCTTGAACCAGGACGCCTGATATTGCAAATAGATGTGTTCATTTACATTTTAAGCCGCCAAAGGTTGCCATCATTGCACACATTCGGCGACGTCATGCACATGTTTACTGGGGACAAGGGCGAACACCTGCGAAACCTTTTGCGGGAAACGGTTGCGCTAAAAATTGCGTTGGCCATACCGGTCTCGTCGACCTCATCCGAGAGGTCCTTTTCTTGCCTTCGACGACTGAAAATGTGCTTGCGGTCGATGACTGAACAAGCCCATTTGAACCATCTGGCAATTTTGCATGCCCACACATCCGCAACTTTTTCCGCGTCTCCCCTTTTTCACCAATGTGTTTTCTTTGGTGAAAAATAAACACTGACTGGCTGACTGGATATGTTGTCGGGGTTAAAAGTTAACAAACAATCGGTAGGCAGGTTGGCTTTGGGAGCCCACGGTAAAACCACAAATGAGGCAATGCAAGGTGACATGGGTCGGGCCTCTTTTGAAGTGAGAGAAGCAAAAAGCAAAATTAGTTTTGAAAAAAGACTCGGCAACATGGATGAAAATACATAGGTGGCTAAAGTGCACAAGTATCTGTACCTGAAAAGCTTGGGTGGAGAGGTCAAGAAAGTTAGCAACCAGGTACAGGATAATTCAAACTGTAAATAGGCAAACAGGAGTCATCAGAAGGAAAGTGAGAGAAATAGATACAGTGAATTCTATGCAAAGAATGGAAACAAAAAGGACCATGGATATTGACAAGAATGAGAAGAAACAAATTAGAAAGGAAAATATTTAAGATAACGTGAAGGGAAGTGCCTCGCCATTTTAGGCTCGAGTTGGTTGCCCAAGGACAAGAAAATATCGTAGCAAACATTCCCAGAAAGATGAGGCATATGCATGCTGCAGCAAAATTCCGGAAACCACTCAGCACATCCGAAGGGAATGCAAAGGGATTCACCCAGTGAGACCCGTACGTAAAGTACACCTTCGAATCCCCAAGCGCTTGGGTTTAAAGTGGAAGTAAGCATCAACCGGTCAGCATTCGAGGTAAGCAAGAAACGTTTACAGTATTGGTCGAAAAAAACAGGGAAGATATTGATACGAGGTGATCCATTACAGGCATATCTAGGTAGATAGAGGTTTCGGGGAAGACAAAAAAGAAAGATATGTATATAAAAATGCCAGAATGAAAATCAAGTATAGCACACCTGAGTAAATCAAGCAGGCTAGGTTACTATTTGTCACAACCCTGTTTTAAAGAGGATGCCAATAAATCATCATCATCAACTCTGGAAACCTTCAGTGCTCGATGCCTCTACATGGGTTGCATTCAAGTAACCGTGGTCGCTATTTTGGTGTGCAAGGATGTCGACAATCTGCGTGTACAAGAATGTGACAGCGCGACAACACGAAAAGCATGTCTTGCTCCGAACAACAAAGAGGTAAAAGTGAAATTAATAAGTTATGAAAATGGTCACCGTTCAAATGCATAGCAATGTGCACAGGATAATATGCTGCACTAATATCATCGTGACTTTCATGTTCGGGTACTGGCAAAGTGAAAAGCTGCGTCTACGACGCCACGTGAACGCTATCTGTACTTACCGAGAAGGCGACAGCAGTCGAGTTCCAGTCGGCGACGACCGTGACGTTGCTGTCCCGGTGGGGCCACCTGGCGAGCAGCCCGCGGAACTCGCCGCGCACCGCCCTGACCAGAGCATCGGCATCGTCGCGGGCGTTCGCGTGGCTCACCTCGGCGCTGTAGCCGGTGAACAGCTCGAAGCCGGTGAGCAGGTACGTGTGCGCCAGGCAGAAGGCACCGTGCAACACGCGCCCGTGCTGCTCGCTCTCGTAGAAGCTGTTGATGAGGCGCTGGCTGGCGAACAGCGCTGCCACCTGCATGGCCGTTGAGTTTAATAGCTGGAGCTGATTAACAGCAGATGGATTGATTGATCGACCTATTTGACGTCTCAAAACAACACTGGTGCTACCAGAGACTTCGTAGTGGAGGCATCCATATTAATTTTCACCACCTGGTGTTACCGAGCATGTCGCTACATATAACTCATCACTCATGGCTCTACAATGATCGGAATGCGGCTGGCATAGTCCGGTATCGAACTCAAAATCTTGTGCTCAGCATCAGATCTCCATAGCTACTCGCACACAGCACTGGGCACCCTCCCCTTGAAAGGAAGTGTAAACAATGATAGTACATCAGTTCTGGATTGTGAAACCATTCTTTATTAACTCGTAGAGTTTTGGAAGGGCGCTAAACGACGGGCAAAGAAAGACAAAATAAGGGCGCAGACTAATTACCAGTTTTTATATTGAAGGAAATTCAAGGAACATATATACCTACAGACGATGTTCAAATGGTTTAAAAATCTGCTCACTGCGACACCAGTCAGCGCTGATAGCAACCCGAGCCCACAGACAAATTCAGCTCTCCTCCAAAAGTTTCCATATACCAATAAGCTATATTTTCAAGTCTTCTGCGCAGACTTGCACATAACGAAATACGTGTAATTACGTGTAATCAGTCATAATTTTGGTAGCGTTGTCATTGATATACTACTCTTGTTTATTCGGTAACGCAAATCATAATTCATCTACGTTTTACAGCGAAAGCTGTATATGGCTAGGCGAAATGAAAAACCATTCGCCACATGTTTCGATAAAGGTCTCCATTGGCTGCGCCGTCCATTACGTCGTTTTCTACGTGGCACCCAAGCGGGTGCCATTGTCAGCGCCGTTAGTGAGGTCGTTAGCGAACGCTTTCCACCATTGCCATGTTAACGCTGCTCTGCCCGCAACGCCGCCTCCTCGGCTCGCCGTTGTCGCATGCGTTCGATATCTCGAGTTAGCTCGGCGTCGTGGTTAGCATCATCCGCCCGCCATTGGCGGTTGTGTTCCACTAGAAACACAAACACGTAACTAATAATTGAGAAACGCTTCAATACAGCGTCGGGATTAACCCACTGCTAAACACCGGGGTCGCACGTTTCAGCTTCGCTGGTTTACCATATGTATGGAGTGCTTGGGCGGTGTTCTTTTCAATAAGCAATTACATGTAAGTAGTACCCAAAACAGCCAAACTACTTTCATTCGAAATAGTGATGAACCGGATACAGAGGCTCCTTCTATAACTAGCGATGAAATTATAAGGGCCGTGAAAGACATGTCAAGGGGAAAAACTGCTGGATAATATGGAATAACAGTCGATTTAATCAAGGATGGATGAGATATAATTGAAAAGCTTGCGACCCTTTATACGCAATGCCTCACAACTTCAAGTGTACCAGAGAGCTGGAAGAACGCCAACATTATACTAATCTATAAGAAGGGAGACGTTAAAGAATTGAAGAATTATAGACCCATTAGCTTGCTTTCAGTACTGTATAAAATATTCACCAAGATAACTTCTAATAGAATCAGGGCAACACTTGACTTCAGCCAACAAAGAGAACAGGCTGGCTTCAGGAAGGGATATTCTACAATGGATCATATCCATGTCATCAATCAGGTAATCGAGAAATCTGCGGAATAAAATCAACCTCTCTATATGGCTTTCATAAATTATGAAAAGGCATTTGATTCAATAGAGATACCAGCAGTCATAGAGGCATTGCGTAATCAAGGAGTACAAGAGGCATACGTGAATATCTTAGCAAACATCTACAAGGATTCCACAGCTACCTTGGTTCTACACAAGAAAAGTAGAAAGTTACCTATCAAGAAAGGGGTCAGGCAAGGAGACACAATCTCTCCAATGCTATTCACTGCATACCTAGAAGAAGTATCCAAGCTCTTAGACTCACTGGGAAAGCTTAGGAGTGAGGATCAGAGGTGAATATCTCAGCAACCTCCGATTTGCTGATGACATTGTTCTATTCAGCAACAATGGAGACGAATTACAGCAAATGATTGAGGACCTTAACCGAGAAAGTCTAAGAGTGTGGTTGAAGATTAATATGCAGAAGACAAAGATAATGTTCAATAGCCTGGCAGAGGAACAAGAATTCAGGATCGCCAGTCAGCCTTTAGAGTCTGTAAAGGAGTACGTTTATCTAGGTCAATTACTCACAGGGGACCCTGATCACGAGAAAGAAATTTACAGAAGAATAAAATTGGGTTGGAGTGCATACGGCAGGCATTTCCAAATCCTAACTGGGAGCTTACCACTGTCGTTGAAAAGAAAAGTGTACAATCATTGCATTCTACTGCTGCTAACATATGGGGCAGAAACTTGGAGGTTAACAAAGAAGCTCGAGAACAAGTTAAGGACCGCACAAGGAGCGATGGAACGAAAAATCTTAGGACTAAAGTTAAGAGACAGGAAGAGAGTGGTGTGGATCAGAGAACAAATGGGGATAGCCGATATTCTAGTTGACATTAAGCGGAGAAATGGAGCTGGGCAGGCCATGTAATGCGTAGGATGGATAACCGGTGGACCATTAGGGTTACAGAATGGATACCAAGAGAAGGGAAGAGTAGTCGAGGTCGGCAGGAAACGAGATGGAATTATGAAGTTAGGAAATTTGCAGGCGCAAGTTGGAATAAACTAGAGCAAGACAGGGGTAATTGGAGATCGCAGGGAGAGGCCTTCGTCCTGCAGTGGACATAATATAGGCTGATGATGATGATGATGATGATGATGATTATTATTATTATTTACTGTGCTTACGAGTTACTCTGCAAAAGTGACGTCGCTTTGAGCATTTATTTTTTCACTTGTTCCGACAGGCAAATCGGGGCACTCGGTGTATGTTTCCTCATCTTAACGCGTCGCACGATGTTTGCCGATGAATTGAGCCGGCGCTGCTATGACTCTCTATAGCGACGGCCACTTCGGACGTTGGTGCCCGGAAATCAGTTTCAAACAATGTTTGCAGCTTTCCATTGGCCCTACTGTGTGTGTGTTTTTTCCCAGCCCAGGTACATAATAGGGCGCCGTCCTTCATAGAGAGCCTAGACCGGAGCATCCGGACATTGAGTAACCACCATCTTGTGCCGAAGTTGTCTATACACGTCCCGACGGCGCCCCTTCGCGGACAAAACCGTGGAACCATAGTCTGAGTGGGCTTGTCTGTAAGTGACTTTGTTCATGGACGATGTATTTTGCAAGCAGAAGCAACAACGTGGTGCAGCTTATCAACATGTCGCAGATAAGAGCATCTCAATTCGGCATGCCGAAATTTCCTGAAGGCATGATACTGCAGCACTCTTTAATGAAGGACAGTAAACAAACTGGTTTACTGTGGGCTAACTTGATGCCCGGAAACAGAAGGTTAAATGTTTTTACACAATTTGCTAGGATTGGTAACCAAAACTTTTTTTTTTTTGAGAGACGACCGCGTTTCCTGACAGAACGCATTCATCTCGTGCCCTGTTTGTCAAGAGAGACGCCACTTCTCATTGCATGAAAGACTCGGGTGCTTTCGCGTGCGCGTGCACCAGATACACCCACTGTTGAACGAGGCGTTGCCGGTGCTCTTCTAACGGCAATGACATGAGGTGCTTGGTTGGGTACCTCGCTAGAGGGCTATCAGAGCAAATGTGGAAAGCTCCCTGGGGCTATGACAACACGGTCGTCGGCTACAGACCTAAGTGTACAACACATATTCGCTTCTGCGGCCCAGGTAGCATCCCCGAAATCACATGCTCAATAGTGTTTGTTTGTACGAGGTGTTCAACTATGCACTTCCTCATTCGGATTAAATTTCCTCGCGACAATAATAATAATAATAATAATAATAATAATAATAATATATATAATAATATAATATTATTATTATTATTATTATTATTATTATTATTATTATTATTATTATTATTATTATTATTTTATTTTCCATCAACGTGATGGGGGAGGTAAGGGGAAAAAAAACGAACAGGACAGCTTGACTAGTTCCCGCCCCCCCCCCAAAGAAAAAAGAAAACATTCCATAAAGGCAGACAGTTCAGCTATCGACAAGTAGTGATAACATATTTTTGATTGTACAAAAAAATACCTATCACCTGGGATCACAAACTGGTCATTAAATGTTTACAACCCTCACGCTGTGAGAAAATGGCGAATATTTTTTCAGTCTACAAACACAGTTTGGCATTGTCACTTCCAACTTGTGCCAATATGCACACATAAGCGTGTTGTGCGGTTTTAGGGCTATGGTCGCAACCTGCTCGAAACATAACTCTTTCGCAAGATCCAGCGGTCCACCCACATATAACATTGTACAGTGAGCGTAATACTTAACCCGGGAGCACCGTACGCGTTTTCCTTGATTTTCCTGCCGAGGGCGCGTGATATTTCCGGTTAGGGGCGTCTATGGTGTCAGCTTCCTGTGCTTTCCTTCTAAAGCTTTAAGTGTTGGTTCTGTACAGCCGGTAATCGGCAAATTTGCCTTATATACTTAATTTTAGGTGGTTATGGACTCTAGGCAGAATCCCAAAATTTGGAGTGTTAAAAAAAATTTTCTTCAAATGCAAACCAAAGGGTAAAAAATATTTCGGCTGTAAAACAAACACGCATATTATTACAGTATAGCTTCTCGGTTCTAATCGCTAGCATGTGCAGTGTTTTCTCGTCTTTGTTTTCCTCTACATCGCTGGCTTCCTTATCACCAATTTCTTCCTACAGTGAACCGTTCCCGTTTTTGTCCAGGGCATCCGAGATCGTACACTTTCAGAATGCCAGAATTATATCAGCTCGGCCGGAATTAGAACCCATGCCGCAACGATCCAGACTACTAACAGTGAAAGAGACATGCCGAACGCATGTAGAATAGCGTCTGAAGTTGTTGTTTCTTCTCGGGGAGAGTACTTTTCAGCGCTCGACAATGTTCACTGGCTGTGGCGAAACCGAATCCTCAAATGTAAGCCCAACTGTCGCTTACTTATACATTATCTTGTATTCAGATGTGTCCGTCGACATCCGAGTTAATACTTTAGCTTGGATGTCCCGGGATTCTTAAACATGCACCTTAATGTGAAGAGAATTGAGCCGTGCCCGGCAAACCTTTAAACAAAAAAAAATTGCGTAGAGGGAGCTGCACTGCCGTTAAAATAATTGATAAAAATGCTCCGTATCTCTTTTAAAAGCACTGTAAAAAATGGCCTCCGATACGTTCGAGTAAATACGGAAAGCCGCTATAGATTTGTGTTCAGTGTTCGTATTAAGTCTGCAGCCGCCATAAACGCGAAACTCGTCCTGTGACTCTTATATACATAGAGCGATACCTGCACGATGCACCAGGAGACGAAGATGTGTGTCTCCGCTTCGCCCTTCGACTCCCAGATGTCGACCAAGGTGCGCACGAAGTCGCTGTTCTCGTTGCGAAGTAGGACGTCGTGTCCCGCGGGGACGCCGTAGGAAGACAGGGCGTCTCGCCAGCGGGTCGCCAGCGCGGGCCGGCCCTTGAAGATGGTGCTGTTCTCCAGCGCAGTGGTCCGCGCAGTCCGGTCGCCCACGATGCTGGCCAGGGGATCCAGAAACTCGGCGTCCACGCGACCGGCGACTTCGAAGGCTTTGTTCTGCAGTCCATGTTGGTTTGCACGCGGTGAAGAGGAGTACTACAGCGTGCATTGTGATTTCTCTAGGCAAACGAGTGTGACTGATGAACTGAAAGGACGAACGACCACCTAATAGGCACCAAAACCCGCATATACTTTTCGGAACTCAAAAGATTGAAAGAGAAGTTCCAAGGCAATTCACCCTCTAGTTGAATTCGATCGAAGACAGTGTCATCCTGAGTGAGTTGGGAGTGATAACGTGGCGAAGTCACTATGCACGGCACTGTATCGCATTATCCCTCGAGTAGGGGCCGTAGGATCAGCGTTGGACTGCATAAATGCTTTTACTGCAGTACTTTCAGGATCGGCCCAGATATTTATAGACCGCATATACCCACGAGGAGGGCTTGAGATCGCGCTACCTTTGCGATTGGACATCATTTTTTAGACTGCACTCTCTCCGGCATCGGCCGACGGGACCGGCTATGACATACACGGTGAGGGAAAGTAAGGCTGACTTGGTAAAATAGATTGCCCGCAAAAAAATGCTGCGCAAGTTATTGTGTGCACGAGGCAGCCACAAATACCATGAAAAAATTAAATTATGGGGTTTTACGTGCCAAAACTGATTATGAGGCTGATAAAACAGATTATGAACTGAATCTGATTATGAGGCACGCTGTTGTGGGGGACTCCCGAAATTTGAACCACCTGGGGTTCTTTAACGTGCACCTAAATCTAAGTACACGGGCGTATTCGCATTTCGCCCCCATCGAAATGCGGCCGCCGTGGCCGGGATTCGGTCCCGCGACCTCGTGCTCAGCAGCCCAACACCATAGCCACTGAGCAACCACGGCGGGTCCCAAAAGACCATGAAAGCTGTTGATAAGGTTCCGCTAAGTTAGGCGCTAAATACGCATACCGTAGTTTGGTGTTAGTCCAAGCTGCAACCCTTTCTCAGCAACATGGCTGATATCGAAGCTTCTGTCCTATCAAGTTATGCACGGTAACATTGGTAAAGGTGCATATTTTAGCATTGCAGCGGTAACTGGCGATGTTTACGTGGAAGATACACTACAGAGAAACGCTAAATACGTTTAGAGCAATGCACGATTCTTTCATTAATTTTGAACTTAGAGGGTCATCAGGAGAAACGAATGTAAAGACAAAATATCAATTTATTTTTTTTTTGTACCAGAGTAACAACGCCGTGCACGTGAATGTGACATCCCATGTTTCAAAGTTTTCTCTTGTCAGTGCACTTTTAGTGCTGTAAATGTTCTCGAGAATTGCTGAATTCAGTGACATTGTCACTTCTTTAGAAGACAATGCATGTTGTTTTTACCGAATTGAACTAGGCCTGACCAGACGTCGGCACAGATAAATGGTGACCTGGTGCAGTAATTTCAAGGTAGCGTCGGTCGTTTGTGTTTCCTTTTTTTTTTCTTCTTTTTTGGCATATCAAGAAGTATTTTTTGGCAAGGATTGCTCTTCGAGGTATTGAATGAGCATATTTTGCTGCTACACCTCAAGGCATTTTCATTTTCAGTGTCCATTTAAACAATGATACCCAGCTGGTGAAGTCGTAATTGTTCTTTTTGTTTCTTTGTTAAACCTTAGGTAGCATCAATGCTATTAAAATTTTACAGGTGCAACATGAATAAATTCAGCGCCTGCAAATTCTAATTACATTTTGTAACATAATGCCCGGTGTGACTTTTTGTCTACCATTCGCACTTCTAAATTTTGCTGTGGCTCATGTCGACATTAGGTGTGCCGACAAGTATAATAAAAAGTATTCAAGCTCATGTAAGGAATATTATTATGCACGACTTGAGACCCTGATACCTTTAAAGTGTCAAGACGTGCACCTTTAAAAACGTTACACTGGTTAAAGTGCACTGCGGCCTTCCACAGTACTCATAAATCTTGGGGTCATTTTCATAGACCCGGAATTAGATCGGCCGCCATGGCTGTCGGTAGCACTGGTTAACACTCCTAGAGTGCTGACAATGCTAGAGTGTTAACAATAATTGAAATAAGATTTGGCATGTGTATCCTACAAAGAGGGTCCGGAGACCATGCAGCACATCCTATTAGAATGCGAGGGGATTCACCCAGTGAGATCCGTAGGCAGCCTACACGTTCCAGAGGCTCTTGGACTTAAAGTGCACGGAAGCATCAGTCCGGTCGGCTGTCTAGATAAGCAAGAGACGTTTACAATATTGATGAAAACAAGAAAATCATCGACGATTACGATACTCCCTAATGCGAAATTGGAGCGCCGCTCTATGCGTGTTTTCATTTCACGATATAGTGAAGCATTGCACCGATCACCGCACCTACTGGTAGAGCCGCGACGCGCAGCGCTATACTTTATAGACCAGCCGCACAGCTGCCGCTTCCCGGCAACTGCAGCTTATCCTACCGTAATCTTTACAGGCAAGCGCTCGCGGCGAACGCTATGCCAGAGGGTGAACTTTCTGGTTCTCTTTTCTTTCCCCCGCTCGGCCGGCGCCGCCACTGCCGCGGGTGGCCGGACGTGAGCGCCATCTGGAGGTGCTTCAAGGTGGCTTCCTCCACTCTCCTCCTGGCGCTCTCGTCCCTATCACCGTTTTTCCCCCGCTACACCCCCGCTGCGCCCCGCGTTTGGTCTTTCATCCTCTGCTATGTTCGTTCGCTCGGTTAAGCCGCCACGGCACGCCGACGCTCAACGCAGGAACGGCCACTTAAGAGCTGCGCTCTAAGAAGCAGGCAACAGATTTATACGACTGGATCCGTTACAGGCATAGTTAGCGGTACAAGGTAGATAAGAGTAATTTGGCGGAAGAGAAAAAAAGATTCAGGAGATGTATACCAAAATGCTTGAATGAAAAGCATGTACGAGTTAAGCATACCTTACTAACTCAAACCAACTAGGTGACTATTTGTCACCACCTCGCTTCAAAGGGGAAGCCAATAAATCATCATCATCATCAGATCTCATCTCGTACACGTACGCAAATTCCCATGAAACCTGATGGCAAGATGGCAACCATGGCGGCGTTGTTGGTGAAGCAGCGTACGCGTCATGCCATTGAGAATTTGGCTCTCACCTGTTACCTTTTCGCACACTTTATTTATCTTTTGTTTAATATTTTTATTTTAACAGTTAAGTTTGAAAATCTGTTTCCTGCCTTTCTTGTCTGTTTCATATGGCTATAAAAACCATGCAGAAAAAAACCCCTCTGTGTCCCTTATTTTCCTAACACGTGAATAAATGAACCTCGTTTGTGAAATATACTGAAACGTGTTATTTTTTTTTTCTTTTAGTGGATTTTATTCCTCTGCGCCCCTCATGACGGCGTCACAACCACCTATGATATTCAAATGGTGACATGGCAACCAAAAACATAGTGCGCTTTCGAAGCTTCTGCGAACGTGGTGTAATGGCCTTGCATTTACATTTTCTTCGTGGTTGCCACTAAAGTTAGGTCCACTCGACGTTCCAAAGCGTGACCACACCCACAAGCAGAAAATTGATCGTCTGAAGATCTGCACTCTGCTAACGCTAGCGGCGAGCCAGAACCGATTTCGATCGGTTTTGTTTCATTTCAACAAAAACAAGAGATCTCGGATTGACGTTGTCGGTAAATACAAAGTGTTCAGCGAACACTTTCAACAGTCTTTAAAGGTTGACTGTGGCACATAGCACAATTCTAGTCCATGATCTGGTCTACTCGAAGAGATGGAAATTAAAACAAATGAAATGCCTAAAGGACTAATTTAAAAAATTAACTAATTAGTTTTAAGTAATTATCTAATAGCCCATATTGCAATTTAGAAATTCTAGCCGTGGAGTTCTCAAGGCGGATCCACTTGGAATGAATCCTCAGGAAAGTTGAAATTTTTGAATTTTAAAAGTGTTCGCGGAAACGCCCTGTATATCTCAGTTGTAAAGCACAGCCCCTGTAAGGCTGTCGGGACGGCCACCTGTCTTATCCTGTTTATTGAGACAACTTCCTGTTTTACTAGATAAGTGAAGCGTAGCAAGAACAAATAAATTCCGTGCGTTCATGGATTAGTTGCGTCTCATTATTTAAAATACGGGATTACAGATAAAATTACAATTTGTGCACAGCAAGGATCATAGCAGTTGTGGGCATGAAAATGTACACAATTATCAGTTAACGAAACTTTCGCAACCCACTTCCTGTTACAGACTTCCAGCAGAACGTCGGAAGTGCAGAATAGAAGTCGTGCAGGACTCGTGCGACTTGAATATTCAACTTGGCCACGTGGTCATCGCGTCACACTAGTGATTCAAATGTACCGTAGAAAATAAACTCCCGTTCGCCTTTCTAGCATCAAACTTTGTGGTCTGCGACTTCCGACAGGTCGGCGACCGAATCACTGCTGCGCTCATTTGCTCCAGCTGTGCATCTGAAATGCGCTTTGTCGATCGGCATCGAAGATGTATGAAAGTATGAAATGGCCTGCGACAAAGACGGCACTTGGCGTATGCAGTATAGCGACCAGCAACTCACCGCTGACACGTCGCCGCCGCCGCTTCCCAGGTGGTCGCTGAGAAGCCCAACGTACGCCCTGCGCGCAGGCTCTCTGGCCTGCTGAGACGAGTGCTTCCTGGCCAGCATGCCAAACTCACGAGATAGTGTTAGCACGACGGAGTCGGCTTGGCGTCTCGATGAACGGGTTGCGTGAGATGGTTCACCGATGCTACCTGCAAAATACACACTATTGAATTTGCTGTCGAGAAATATTTTTTTTAAATAGAAACTACATAGATGTGTCTCAGGAGGCGGGAAGCTCAAAGTGATCGACAACTGCGGGCGAAACAAGGAAAACGCCAGCGTGAAACCAACGTTCCGGTAAGGAGACGTGCCTTTGTAAACCGCAATCAGTGCTTTTGTCGGGCAAGAATTAATTCTTCAACTCACACCTATCACCAGTGATTTGCTTTCAGTACATCATTACGCGTGGGAAATGTTCCACGCAGCGCTGCTGTTTTGATCGCGTTAGAAACAACTGACGACATGCAGACTGATGAGCTATGCCTTAGCTGGCCAAAGCGTCTGGTGGCATCAATTTGCATAACAGCTGTGCTAGCTACTACAATTATCATAGCTTCAAAAAAGTGGGATGTAATGTACCGAGACTGCACAGTATAGGTTATCAGTGGCGTCGTAATGGAAGGCTCCGGATTATTTGGTCCACCTAGCGTTCTTTGCCGTACACAGAATTCACGGTGCAAAGGCGTCTTTTCTTTTGTTTCATTCTGCTCGGAATAGAATGCAGCCAACGCAGTTGAGCATCGAACTTTCGCCCTCGTGCTTCACAGCGGAACGTCATTGCACACTGAGCCACCCGGTGGTTTAATTATCGTAACTGAAGGTGAAGTATAATTTTGAACACAAGAGAGGCAGAAATGAGTGACGCAACCGCCAACAAACGTAACGCAATAAGAATATCATTTGTCCTTGCCTGTCTCGTTGCTTTGATCACTTAGAATTTTATAACAGACTGAGAAATCTCACTGCGCAGTGTTTCCATTATGTACCATTGCACTCTAACCACACTCATCGTGATGATGCTTTGAATAGAAAACACGCACCCCTGCGCATAGCAGGAGAATCTAAAAGCCTCTAAGCCAACGACGTGGATGTCCCCCTACTAGACGTACAATCGGATATGTCCACCGATGCATTTAAAGCAGGCTAAATGACTTTTTTTGGTGATGTGCGGTGTGCAAATCATGATCTATGTATGTGTTGATTAGAGCCGCCCTAACCCCGCAAAGCACAGCGTATCATTTTCGATTTGCTGAATTTGATACCTTAAAATTCCGGCTTAAGCGCTCCGTAGTCTCGGTAAACTCGGTATGACTATTAACCGCAAGTTGACCTTGACCAACCACATAACATATTTGGCTGCTGACAGAACTAAATACCTTGGTTACGTCAGACGTAGCCTTGCCGTGTGCCCCCCATCCAAACGAAAACTAGCTTACGAAACTTTCATACCAAGTAAACTTGAATACGCCTCAGCTATTTGGAGCCTGCACCAAGCTTCAGAATCAATGCAAAATCGTGTCGCTAGATTCGTCACTTACAGGTACAGCGGTAAAGAAAGCGTCAGTGCGATTAAATCATCCTTGGCACTCGAACCATTGCTGTTCCGTCGAAAAAGTGCAAAGCTGTGCCTTTTCCACCGACTATATTATAACTTCCTACAATTACATGGAAAGCTTCTCATTCCACCAACCTGTATATCTCGTCGCCTTTTTAACACTTGCAGCATCCAGCACTTGCATGGTTCAACATCTTCCTTCAATCAATCGTTTTTGCCTAGCGCCATCGCAGAGTAGAACAATTTACCAGATAGAGTTGTCAGTGAGCGTAACCCCATTATCATTAAACAGCTGCTTACTGATCACCTCCAACTCTTACCTTATAATGACCTTACTGTGTTTTCCTTCTTTTGCGATTGCCGCTTCACATTGTGACTTTTCTGCTGATTTGCTTTTACATTGTATTCAGTGTGCCGCTAAGTTTTTCATTTTTACTTCTGTTGTCAAACAAATCCACAGGCTGTATGAAACTGTAACCATGTCATTGTTCCTATGCTTACCTTCTCTAACCCCCCCCCCCCCTCTTATGTAATACCCCAAAATAGGGTCCTTAAAGGAAAAATAAGTTATTATGATGATGAGTAGGGTTTTTGATATGCTGTAAGAAATTATTAATCGCCAACACTGAGCGAACCATTCACTAATTTAATAATTACCACGCGTGTTTATTTTCCGTGTGCTTTCCACGGCCAGGAATAAGCGTGAATAAGTTGCTTAACATTTCTTTGATGAGCAATGGTATTTAGGATTTTTTGCTCAACACAAAGACAATATCAACCTGGGCGAATGTCCACGTGCAAGATGGCTGTCCAGCCGAGGCGAATGGCGGCGAACAGCAGAGTGTGCAGCGCATCCGGTTTGCCAATCGCGTGGCCAGGCCATGCAACGCCTGCCTCGGCCAGGGCCTGTCTCACGTTGACCATCTCGTTTCTCTCCCCCCTGCCACCAGGAATCAATCAATCAAAATTAATCAATTTATTAGAAATAATACACACAACATTTTATTTTTAAACATATACAGCAAACGAATATAAAAGCACAGTGAACTCTCTCGCTTCAGCGAACTTTAAGGGATCCAAGGAATTAGTTCACTTAACTGAAACTTAACTAAAGTCAATTATTCACCAGAATATGGAACAGCACAGGGCACAGCAGAACATCGACTCGGAAGTCTTAAATGGAATATTTGGAGTTACGGTTTATGGAGCGTAACAGTTATGCTGCTAATTATCTCTCTAAAAAAGTATAATTTTCTTTTGCACTGGTGCTGTGCGGTGAAAACCACAGAGCCCCAGTGCAACCAAAGAACACTGGTGCTCTGTGGTTTGCACCAGTGAAAACTGGTGAAAACGAACCACGTGCTTCGATTTCGTCTCCCGCACAACAGCTTTGCATCTGCGGCGCTGTAAGCACAAACGATGTTGCGCCGCCGCCGCCCGCCCCTTGCGATTTGGGGGGCGGCGGTCATCGGCTACGCCCGTGCTGCAAACCAGAAAACTTCGTTAACTGATTTAAAAAATGAGCCCGGGTACACTGATCAAGTTCGTTCAACTGAAATGTTTGTTATTCAGAAATTTGTTTAACTGAAATTTATCTGCATAGAAAATCACCAGGGATTTTTTGAAAGTTCGTTATTTTGAAATGTGCGTTAAACCTACGTACGCACAACTGAGAGTTTACTGTATTTGTACCCACAGCTGAGCAGAGCTAGTTTCCGGTGCAGTAAAGAAATAACGTGTAGGCGAGCTGCGGCAATAAGATTAGCAGAACCTACTCCGAGGGTTGAACAATTGGCGGTTTTGTTAACAAAATTGTCAGATGTGATAGAAGTTGTGCGCTTATTGCATGCGAGAGGGTGCGCATTTCAAGGTCTCGCTAGTCAGTCTAGTCGTCGCAAAGGAACGCAGGGTCATCGCGCCTTTACCGGCTGTCCACGTAAATGCTACGCTGCGAAACGTGGTGCAAAAGATGAACCCTTTTGCAGCATAAAGCCAGGTTTTTGTGACGGTGAAGAACACAGTAGCGACAACTGTGAATCCCGAAGGTAACTCTTACTTGGGAGAACCTGCGCCCAGAAACAACAAGCAACCGCCAAGCACAATGAGAGCGGGCGAGCACAGTAGTTAACCGTCGAAAATGCGATCTGCGGGCCAAGCTCGTCGGCTTTTATGCATGACTCATCGAAGGTTCCAGGGTAATCGATGGTGCCCGCGTGCCTTCCAGAAAGTGCTACACCATTCGTGCCACGCTTGCAATACGATTACACACTGTTCGGCGAGAACATTGACAAGAGAATCAACGATAACATCAGAGTAAGTTGCAAATCATGCAGCCTAGTCTTGCGCTGAGTGATAACTAAGTTGTTAGCGGACGATATGCAGTCCCCGAGAAAAGGATAAGTAAGTACACGCGTCAATATAATATACCGATTCACGAAAACATCGCTTTACATGAATTCCGAGATGCACATTGTATCTTTTGTTTGCGCCGAATGTCGGATGAAAGGTGCAGCGAAGCGAAGCGCCTATTGGTCCCTGCGCACGCACCTGATGACGACGTCGCAGCTGCGGAATAAAGCGGCGCCGATCTCTTCCGCCGTTCGCGGCTGCGACAGCGAGGCCCTCGCGGAGCGCGCGAACCGAGACAGCCTGGAGAGCGCAGCGTCCAGCACGCTGAGGCGTACGCTGAGCGCGTTGTGCGCCGTCCATCCCGAGCACACGAAGCGCGTCATGCTGTCGCACGGGTCGGCGGACGCGTTCATGGATTGCAGCAGCCTCTCGGCGTACTCCAGGCACGAGTGGGTGCGACACAGTTCGGGCGGTGGCGTATGCGGCGTCAGGAACATCACGGCCGCGATGACGAAGCCCACGGCAAGCACGGTGACCACGACGCGGACCAGCAGAGAGAAGACCATCTTGCGGAACGGTTCCTTGCCCTGCGGACACGACAGCCGACGGAGGAAGCAAGTTCGCTGAGCAAAGCTTCGGTGTTGTCGTAAGAAGGGCGCACGGCTTGCAAACAGAAACCAGGGAACACGAAGGCCACGCAAGATGACCTCAAGGCGTCTTGTGACCGTGTTGATGTCCCCCCCCCCCCCCTTGTCCTTCGTATTCTCCGGCACCTTTCGAAGCCGTGACAAACAGACTAGACCAGCATTATAACTCTTTGTTGGGCAAGTTAATTGATCTCTGCTGAATCATGGCAGCGAAATTAAAGGGAACACAAAGAGCAGAGGAGCGGACACCGTGGGCACAGGAAGCATACGAAGTATGAAGAGCACCAACTTTTGGAAGCTTTCCATATAAAAAAAATGGGGCACTTTTGCACTAGTGGCGCGAAGGCTGGGCAAACAGCGAAGCTGGCGGCCCCACCTAACTTAATCTTGGTTCGGCTAAGTTTCTGCGTAGTTATGCTTCGATACTCGGCCATGTTTTCTGGGTGGTTATGCTTACAGGTTCGGCCAAGTTATGCAAGGTTATGGTAGATCATGTTCATGTTCACTTGCCGCTACAGATTATCCCCGACTCGCAGGCTCGGGTCGTTTTGGCGACGCTTCTGGTTGCTCACACGAGTTTGCTCACTATTGTGGGCTTGAAACTCAGAATCTTCTGCCATTCGGTGTTGTTTAGTCGCCGCTTCTGCGTCGTGTTACTCTGGATCGGCCCGAAGTCGTCTCACTCGCTCTCGAGTAGCGGCGCGTCGTCCTTCGCGCCGCGCTTCCTCGTCCTCTGGAATAACGATCTTCTTCGATGACCCCATTCTCCGCAACAGCAATGGTCACGCAGCGGCGAAACGGGAGCCATGTATATATACCCCGCGCACCCTGACGTCACGGCTTAGATGCGCCTCTGCACGACTTAGGCGAGCAATCCGCATGGTGTGGTGACGTCATGGGTAGGCAGGTGAAGCGGTGCTACGCCAGCGGATGACGTGAAGGTTCGGCTCCGCTGCTGTTGCGTGGTACGGCGCGGCTGATGCGAGGCGTTGCTAGGCGACGTATGGGATGCCATCGCTCGGCCACGTTTTTTGGTGTATACCTAACGGCGCAACCAATGGCTTAAACTGCTTCGCTGTTAAAACGCACTGATTGTATCAGCCATAAGTCTGTTTGACTATGTGTCAAAAAGATTCGGTTTTTCAATCCTTTTCATTTTCTGTGCTCAACTTCAATGCATATGGATTAACGAACTCCTGCGCCTGCGCAGTTATGACTATAGCACCCGTGGTGCCCGTGCGTGTATTATTTGTGTTTGTTTCAGTTGTGCTACAATGGCTTCAACAAAACAATAAAAACTAAGCGCTAATGCAATGGTAAACTCGGCGGTAATGCAGTTCCACGCAACCTGAAAGCTGGGGTATAGCGGAGCAGTGATTCGCCGGTGTTATTACTTCAGTTTTCCTTATGTTTATCTTGTTTTATCCTGTGTTTATCTTGTGTTTAGTAATTCATCATCCGTTTTGACACCTGTGCTAAAGCAAAACTGGTATGAAACCAACTCGCATATGGCGCCAAAGCCTTTGCTGCTGATAGTTAAAAGCTACTTTAACGAATTTCTGGTAATTTAATGCGCTTAAGGGAAGCGTAGTCTAGGTGGGGTGATGATGTTAGGAAATTTGCAGGCGCAAGTTGGAATCAGCTAGCGAGAGACAGAGGTAATTGGAGATCTCATATAGAGGCCTTGGTCCTGCAGTGGACATAAACATAGGCTGATGATGATGATGATGAAAGCCATTAATGCTTGATTATTCCTGTATTATAAATTATTCTTAATCATTTTAGCTTAATTTGAACCGATTTTGATCAATTCTGCATTTGTTTTCACCCTGTTTGGGCACTTGTTTTTTGAGCGTGATCATGCGATAGACGCCGACAGCCCGGGCTGTTCAAGTTCTTCGCACTTAAAACCCGCATGCACTCCTCACCTCCTTCATTTTGGGTCTCGCAGTGGAAGCCGTGTTCAGTGCCTTGATCCGTTCTTGGGCCGAGCCGTGCAGCGAGAGGCGGCGGGCGAGGCCCGATCCGAACAGACCCGCCCCGGGCGTCTCGAGAAACGACGAGGACAGTGAGGAGCGCATCGCGCGCCCCACGTCACGGAAGCGCCGGAACGTCGACATGCGACGCCCATCTCGGAGGCTCGCCACGGGGCCGTACTCCTAGGCACCGACGAGAACACAATTTCGATAATGGTGATTTCTAAATTGCATCCCATTTGAAACGGGGCGGCGAGTAGCCTGCATCAGCGATAATCAGGTATTCTTCCATCTATTGTAGTCTAGCATTTTGCCTATATCTCTTTTACTATATTTTTCACGGAATTATTTATTTATTTGACGACGAAATCACCTACAAGATGGATATAAGTACACATTCGGACGTCCAGAAGTAACAACTGTCAGGGGGACCTCCTAACAAGACATAAAAACGGGGTTAGTAGGATCGTGGGAAAAAGTGAGTCATATCATATACGTATTGTACAATTTCTACATCATCATCGTACATCTTCTTCTTGACCCCACACTTTCAGCGCTGCATAGTGAGATTTCCTGGTTATCCTGCTCGCATAGCATGTGGCGGCTTCCCGGATAATGCTCACATTCTGTGGGATTGTGCGGGGAGCCGTCCCGCTATTCACTCGAGCCTTGCCAAACTCGCACCCACCCGTAGACCTACGACACTTGCGGAGTGGCTGGTGGACTCCTTCCCCGACTACATACAAGCCATCATAAAGCTCGGCTTGGCAGAAAAAGCAGGTGAACCCGGACCGGGTTTCCAGAATAAAGTTTATTCTCTCTCTGTAAATAGACAAACTTTGATCCCACCTGCTGAAAGGCGCGGTTGTGGTCGTCCGACAGCAGGAATGTCTGGGACATTCGTGTCCGGATGAGGCGACCAGACGGTCGCCGACTCGCGGTTGCCGCCTCCTCCGCCTCCTGAGCCGGGAATGGAATCGACAACCGCGAGTGCTGCTCAGTGGACGGCCTCCGCTCCGGGTGACCGACGCCATTTTCGCCGACTGGTTCGACCCCTGTCGGGCTCGCGCACCTCGACTGCTGCGTCGATGATGCTGGAAGCTGCCCTTCGGCGATGACAGTGGTCTCGGCTGTCGCGTAGGCGGACTGCTGGGCAGTTGCCGCTGTATTGATTGGGCACGAGTGAGGTGCTTGTTTAAGATTAAACTGGTGAGTTGCACATGAGTGATACACTATATTGTTACGTTATACAATTTTATATAACATTCTCAACAAACGAGGTTATGTTTTTGGCAACGAAGTGGTTTATGTACTAAGATCGCTCATAAGATCGTGGAGAAACCAATTTGGAGGACGCTTAGGGCCCATACGCGCTCAATCCGCACGCCCGCTCCGCACGCCTCCGCCCTCTTGCGGACCAGGGCGGAAGGCCAAAAGGCGGATCGTGTAGAAAAAGTCGTCGTTCGCTGCATCCGCACGAGCGGATTGCACGCGCACTCCGATTGGACTACGCGGTCTGTTGACATCTGGCAACCATTCGGCGGAGCAAAGTGTTCAAGGTTGGCAACTACCTTTGACAGCAGACGACACTGGCATATTTTTGCAGATGCGACTTCAAGTTTCCGCGTCACAGTGAAAATGCGACTTTAGGCTGTACATTCTGTTCTGCATCCGCATGTGTTGCATTGGCGCTGTCATCGTTGTTCGAAACACCGCACAATCATCCTATCTGCGCCACCTTTTAAATATGTATTTGCAATCGCATCATGTCGCAACATGGGACGTATTCTCGCACTATCACTTTCAGTGCACGCTGCCTTGGCAGGTTGAGCAAAACCTCTAGAATCATCCAACGTTCCGCGTTCTACGTTACGCGAAAGCGATAGTATCGCCGAGTGATTCGACCAAAATCCCCGTGTTCGGTGCGATGGCGCTGTTTCTGTAGTGCTAGTGACAGTTTGCAAGAAAACAGAACACACGCACAACTGTCGCGGAATACAGCTGCGTATCGACACGACACCCCTCCTTACTATTCAGCACGCGTGTGAGGCTCCGGGTACACCTTGCTGATATGGACACGTGTACGTGTTTATCTTTCACCGGTGACCGCTTTTCACCGACTACCAAATGTTAAACAGCTAGGCGCAGGACGCGCCTGCATGTTTCCGAAGTTTCTCGAACGTTATTGATGCTTCTTTCCGTTGTCTGTTGTCACCGACGCGTACGTAATGTGATTGCATGATGGACGCGAATTGTCTAGAACTTCATGGAAGACAAGCGGGCACCAGGGAATAATCTGGAACCTTCGATGACTCATGCGTAAAAGCTGACGCGTTTCGCCGCTGATCAGATTTCCGACGATCGCCGAGTGTGTTCGCATCTATCGTTGTGCTTCGAGTGTAAATACTTGCGTTTGTGGGCACAGGTTCGCCCAATAAAGAATCAGTTTCGTTATACAGTTTTACGACTGTGCAAGCAAATGCTTGCATTTGCTTGTTCATGCTTTTTTTTTCACTCAGCCAATTTTAAAAGTGCTTAAAAAGCACTTGGATCCATGAAATGCCTTTTTCTTCCTTCCTTTCTTTTTTTGCATATATAAAACCACCGAAGACGAAGCGCGGCATAAAACGTGCCATTCAGAAATTGAATACTTGCTGCTTGTAAGCTTTCCAAACAAAATAAAACCTTAGATGGGCTCAGTCATGGATGAAGTTCTCACAGTGTCTAAAAAGGTTGTGCATAAGTGCTAAACTTGACGCAGCAAGTTATTAAAGGTTAAGCAGCAAGTGTACAATTCATTACGACAGGCATAAAAGCAATATGTAGTCTGTTTCACACTTAGGAGAAAAACGGGCGCTCCAAGTTTTCCCTTAAGTGTGAAACAGACTGTACGTATAGTGGTCACCTTATGCAGACACATACTCATGAGATGTTTTCAAGCAGAATATTTATTTGAAAGCTAATAATAATTTATATTGCTGATAAGACAACTTATTTCGAGTGAAATCAAATAATTACATTCTTTCTTGTCAGCCTGGGTGGCCAATCTGTTGCCCCTTTACTACTTAGAGAGAGAGAGAAAGCTTTTTAATGAAAAGGCAGAGTGTTCAGCAAGCATATTTGCTCTTACATGCTACTCTGCAGCGAATGGGACGAAGAAGTAAGGCCCTAGAAAAGGGTAAGCAGAAGAAAAATGAAAAAAAAACATGCAGCTCGTGTCATGTTAGCAGTAGAGTAAGTGTTCGAGGTGATGAAGGTAGACGGCCAATGCAAAAGAAAATAAGATCACAGTCCTGATGAGACAATGCGCATGAGTCTTAGTATAGACAGCAAACCTCAATACATTTAAGCAACAAGTCCAGGGCTTAGTGCTGTTTTGATGGACAAAGCCAGGAACCCAACACCCATGTCAATGGGCCTTGGTCGAGCTTTTCCATGTTCATTTTATATCGATGTCGCTCGTCTCTTTAAGCTGGGCACTCCAGCAAGATGTGCTCTAGAGATTGCACGGTGCCACATGTAGTTGTCACAACATGGGTTTGTGGACTGGCCATTGCAAAAAAAGATTGTTGATATATGCAACATTCAGTTGAAGCCGGTGAAACAAGGTCTCCAGATGCCGTGGTAGACATTGTGGTAGTCTTGATTGGAGTTCTGTGTTGATGTAGAACAAAAACTTGCAATTACCTGAAGTTGAAGACCATCTTCTATGCCGTTCATTAAGTACATATCGGCTCGCCAAAGCTGAAGCCTCACTTTTAGTGAAAAACACTTTTATAAATTTTATGTGATCATGTCCTTTGTGGGCTAACTCATCTGCCTTTTCATTACCTATTATACTGCAATTATACTAATTCATCATTTACACAATGTAAAACACATTACCAAAGTGCACAAAAATTAAGCAGTACCATGATAGGCATGCTCCCTCTCTCAGCCATGGCAGCAGACAAAGATGATCAACTTGAGGCTGTTTGATACTGTCAGCATCATACATGCATGTTCTATTTCGATCACTCTATATATGAAAAATAAGTTCACACAGGATGCACATGATAAGTGAACTATTGTAAGCTCTACTCAGGTTATTTTAGTGAGTTGGGCATGGGCTACGCGTTGTCTATGTATTTATGTAGCAACAACCTAGCTAGCTGATGCACAGCCAGATTTTAGGAAAATGAAAAAAATGCATACCATAACAAACAGTTGGCCAGTACCTGTATTTTATTTGACAGCAAACCAAGATTATTAAATGACGTAGCTTCGCAGTGAGCTCAGTGATCACTCGTGGTGTGAAAAGGTATCTGACGTAGTAAGTGGTTTTGTTTTTGTCTTTCTTAATTAGTAGCTGCTTTAAAATGCACATGACAATGAATTGAAGCAATTTAACATGCACATGACATGCACATGACAATTTAACATGCACATGACAATGATATGGTGGAAGACAGGCCCGCACAAAAAGTGAGGAAACATTTATTGACAATTTTTAGTTTCATAACAAACCAACGAATAGTTATTTTGGTTCAGCTTTGTGAATAATGTCACGTAGTAGAGACGGTGAAGAAAACAGTCGTAAAACTGTGTGTGACGAAACTGATTCTTTATTGGGCGAACCTGTGCCCACAAAAGAAAGCTACACTCGAAGCACAACGATAGCGGCGAACACAGTCGGCGATCGTCGAAATCTGATTAGCGGCGAAACGCGTCGGCTTTTATACCTGAGTCATCGAAGGTTCCAGATTAATCCCTGACGCCCGCGTGTCTTCCAGAAAGTTCTAGACAATTCGCGTCGGTCATACAATCAGATAACATAAGCGTCAGTGAAGACAGGCAACGGAAAGAAGCATCGATAACGTTCTAGAAACTTCCGATACAGGCGCGTCCTGCGCCGAGCGATAACGTTTAACGTTTGTGAGCCGGTGAAGAGCGGTCACCGGTAAAAGATAAACAAGTACACGTGGCATTACCCTCCCCGTAAAAAAACATCGTCCCGATGCTACTAACAAACACGAGTCCGAAAACATAAACCACGTGTAATAAAGACAAAAAAATAACAAAGCAACGAAGTACCTAAGTTCGTTAGCGGGCGTAGAAAGGCTTAAGACGCACCACGTGGATGACTTCGGGTCGTGCGCGGCGCCGCTGTGATTGCGAAATGCCGTCTGGCACGACCTCGTAGTCCAGTGCGCCAATCCGTCGGATAATCTTGTAGGGTCCGAAATAGCGTCGTAATAGTTTCTCGCTAAGTCCTCGCCGGCGTATCGGAGTCCAGACCCAAACACGGTCGCCGGGCTGGTACTCGACGTAGCGTCGTCGAAGATTGTAGTGTCGGCTGTCGGTTCTCTGCTGGTTCTTGATGCGCAGCCGGGCGAGTTGTCGACCTTCTTCGGCACGCTGCAAATAGGTGGCAACGTCGAGATTTTCTTCGTCGGTGACGTCCGGTAGCATGGCGTCAAGCGTCGTTGCTGGGCTCCTTCCGTAGACCAGGTTGAACGGCGCCATGTGCGTCGTTTCTTGCACGGCCGTGTTGTATGCGAAGGTCACGTACGGAAGGATGGCATCCCAAGTCTTGTGTTCGACGTCGACGTACATTGCCAGCATGTCGGCGATGGTCTTATTTAGCCGCTCGGTGAGGCCATTCGTCTGCGGGTGGTAGGCGGTGGTCCGGCGATGGCTTGTCTGGCTGTATCGCAGGATGGCTTGAGTTAGTTCTGCCGTAAAGGCCGTGCCTCTGTCGGTGATGAGGACTTCTGGAGCACCGTGACGCAGGAGAATGTTCTCAACGAAGAATCGGGCTACCTCGGCGGCACTGCCTTTGGGCAAGGCTTTTGTTTCGGCGTAGCGGGTGAGGTAGTCAGTAGCTACGACGATCCATTTATTCCCGGACGTCGACGTCGGAAAAGGCCCCAGTAAGTCCATCCCGATCTGCTGGAACGGTCGGCGAGGTGGTTCGATTGGCTGTAGAAGTCCGGCTGGCCTTGTCGGCGGTGTTTTGCGTCGTTGACAGTCTCGGCATGTCCTTACGTAATGGGCGACGTCGGCAGAGAGGTGAGGCCAGTAGTATTTTTCTTGTATCCTCGAGAGCGTGCGGGAAAAACCGAGGTGTCCAGCCGTTGGGTCGTCATGGAGAGCTTGCAGAACCTCTGGACGCAATGCTGAGGGTACCACGAGGAGGTAGTTGGCTCGGAGAGGCGAAAAGTTCTTCTTTAGGAGAATGTCGTTTTGCAAGAAAAACGACGCCAATCCTCGCCTGAACACCTTCGGCACAGTGATGGTCTTGCCTTCCAGGTAGTCTACAAGGCTCCTTAGGTCCGGGTCGGCTCGCTGTTGTTCGGCGAAATCGTCGGCACTGATGGGTCCCAAGAAAGTGTCGTCATCCTGGTCGTCCTGTGGCGGCGGTTCGACGGGGGCGCGAGACAAGCAGTCGGCGTCAGAGTGCTTTCGGCCGGACTTGTAAACGACGGTGATGTCGAATGCTTGAAGTCTCAGACTCCATCGTGCGAGGCGACCTGAAGGATCCTTCAAGTTAGCTAGCCAACACAAGGCGTGGTGGTCGCTGACGACTTTGAAGGGCCTGCCATAGAGGTAGGGGCGAAACTTTGATGTAGCCCAGATGATGGCGAGGCACTCCTTTTCTGTTGTGGAATAATTTGATTCCGCCTTCGATAGCGACCGGCTAGCGTAACTTACAACCCTTTCTAGTCCGTCAGTCCTCTGCACAAGCACGGCGCCGAGTCCTACGCTGCTTGCGTCGGTGTGGACTTCGGTGTCGGCGTTTTCGTCGAAATGCGCAAGAATGGGCGGCGATTGCAGGCGTCGCTTCAGTTCTTCAAATGCTTCGATTTGCGGCGTCTCCCACTTGAACTCGACGTCGGCCTTCGTGAGGTACGTCAGTGGCTCGGCGATCCGTGAAAAATTCTTGACGAAGCGCCTGTAATAGGCGCACAGTCCAAGAAATCTACGCACTGCCTTCTTGTCATCGGGCGGAGGAAAGTTAGAGATGGCCGCAGTTTTCTGAGGGTCGGGGCGCACTCCAGACTTGTTGATGACGTGGCCCAAAAACAAGAGCTCCTCATATGCGAAGCGGCACTTTTCTGGCTTTAACGTGAGTCCGGAGGTTTTGATTGCTTGAAGAACTGTTTCAAGGCGCCGCAGGTGTTCTTCGAAGCTTGAGGAAAACACAACGACGTCGTCCAAATACACGAGGCAAGTCTGCCACTTCAAGCCTGCCAGTACTGTATCCATGACGCGTTGGAAAGTCGCAGGTGCCGAGCAAAGACCAAACGGCATGACCTTGAACTCGAACA
This sequence comes from Dermacentor silvarum, assembly GCF_013339745.2. Taxonomy (NCBI): domain Eukaryota; kingdom Metazoa; phylum Arthropoda; class Arachnida; order Ixodida; family Ixodidae; genus Dermacentor; species Dermacentor silvarum. The sequence goes on along the minus strand of NC_051159.1, from coordinate 64,741,869 downwards.
GTCCGTCTGGTGTTATAAAGGCAGTCTTCTCCCGGTCTCTCTCGTCGACTTCGATTTGCCAGTAGCCGGTTTTGAGGTCCATCGACGAAAAATACTTTGCGTTGTAGAGTCGATCCAAGGCGTCGTCAATCCGTGGGAGGGGGTATACGTCCTTCTTCGTGATCTTGTTGAGGCGACGATAATCGACGCAGAAACGTAGGGTTCCATCCTTCTTCTTCACTAACACCACGGGGGACGCCCACGGACTCTTTGACGGCTGGATGATGTCGTCGCGTAGCATTTCGTCGACTTGTTGCTTTATGGCCTCGCGTTCGCGCGCCGAAACTCGGTACGGGCTCTGACGAAGTGGGCGGACATATTCGTCGGTTATGATGCGGTGCTTGGCGACAGGGGTTTGTCGAACTTTTGACGACGACGAGAAGCAGTCCTTGTACTGCAGGAGCAGAGCTTTTAGCTGTTCTTTCTTATGATTGGGAAGGTTCTGATTGACGTCGAAAGTCGGTTCAGGCACCACAGCCACCGCCGAAGGCGCACCAGAATCCGTGAATGCGAAAGCACTGCTGGCTTGTACTATTTCGTCGATGTGGGCGACCGTGGTTCCTTTGTTAATGTGCTTATATTCGTGGCTGAAGTTCGTAAGCATCACTCTTGCTTTTCCTTCACATAGTTCAGCTATGCCTCTAGCGACGCAAATTTCACGGTCGAGCAGTAAGTGATGATCGCCCTCGACGACGCCCTCCATGTTTGCAGCCACTTCGGTACCGACGGAAATCATTACGCTGGAGCGAGGCGGAACAGTGACTTGTTCTTCAAGCACATTTAAGGCATGGTAACCGATGTTTGTATCCGGTGGTATCGCTTTGTGCGTTGAAAGCGTTATCGACTTGGACCTTAAGTCGATGACTGCACCGTGTTGGCTTAGAAAGTCCATGCCTAGGATGACATCCCTGGAGCATTGCTGCAGGATTACGAAGCTCGCGGGGTAAGTGCGGTTGTTAACCGTGACTCGTGCTGTGCAGATTCCAGCCGGCGTTATTACGTGGCCTCCCGCTGTCCGGATATCGGGTCCTTGCCAGGCAGTCTTCACTTTCTTCAACTTGGCGGCGAACGCGCCACTGAAGACGGAATAGTCGGCTCCAGTGTCGACGAGAGCGGTGACGTTATGGCCATCGATTAGTATGTCTAGGTCGGTAGACCGTCGTCTGGCGTTACGGTTAAGTCGTGGCGTCGGATCACGGCTGCGTCGGCTTACTCTGCTGCTGCTACGTCGCGTCGGAAGGTCTTCTTTCGGCGGCGAAGTGTTGTCAAGGCTGTTGCTGGGCGGCGTACTGATATGTCGTCGTGATGATTCGCGAATCTTCTTCGTCGGCGGCGGAGGATCTTCGGAATTGCGTCGTACAGCAACCGCACCTCCATCGGTTGCTGTCTTTAGTTTCCCGGATAGGGGCTCACAGACCGGCCCCGGGCTGGGCCAGTGTATGATCGGCGCTGCGGCGACAGGTAACGTCCTGGTGACGGTGAGCGTGAGGGTCGTCGTGGCTGCCACTGGGCTCCGGCGAGGTAGTCAGCGATGTCGCGTGGTCGCTCGCCAACCTGTGGACGTGGCGCGTTGACGGCGAACCCTCGTAGGCCCATCTCGCGGTATGGGCATCGGCGGTAGACATGGCCGGCTTCCCCGCAGTGATAGCAGAGCGGGCGGTGGTCGGGGGCGCGCCAAATGTCCGTCTTCCTCTGGTAGCTGCGCTGGGCGACGGGCGGGCGTGCTGGCGGCGGCGGCGGTGGACGACGGAACTGTGGCGTTACGGGGCCCTGGCGCGAGCGCGGAGGGGGGCCTTGACGACGGGCGACGGCGGCGTAGGTCATCGCTTGCGGCTGTGGTTGAGGCGATGCCGGAACTTCTGGCACTTCCAGTGACCGCTGAATCTCTTCTTTAACTATGTCAGCGATCGAAGTCACCTGAGGCTGCGACCTTGGGAATAATTTCTGCAGCTCTTCCCGTACAACCGCTCTGATCGTCTCGCGCAGGTCGTCGGCGCCTAGCGCTTGAGCTTCGGCGTAGTTTGTCAGTGCACGGCGGTTGTATTGCCTGGCTCGCATTTCAAGCGTCTTCTCGATCGTTGTGGCCTCCGAAACAAATTCTGCCACACTCTTGGGCGGGTTGCGCATCAATCCGGTGAATAGATGCTCTTTGACGCCCCGCATCAAGAACCGAACCTTCTTTTCTTCAGACATGTCGGGGTCGGCGTGGCGGAAGAGGCGAGTCATCTCCTCCGTGAAGATCGCGATGTTCTCGTTCGGCAATTGTACTCTGGTTTGCAAGAGAACCTCGGCCCTTTCCTTTCGTACGACACTCGTGAAGGTCCTCACGAAGTTCTCACGAAATAGGTCCCAAGTCACTAGAGTGCTCTCTCTGTTCTCAAACCAGGTCCGAGCAGCGTCATCCAAAGAAAAATAGACATGACGTAGCTTGTCGTCGTCGCTCCATTTGTTGAACGTCGCGGTCCTCTCGTATGTCTCGAGCCAGGTTTCCGGGTCTTCAGCCGATGATCCACGGAAGGTCGGTGGCTCCCGAGGTTGTTGCAGCAGGATGGGGGACGCTGGGGCTGCCATTGGGGTCGTTGACTTGGCCTTGATCGCTGTGGTCTTCTCGGGAAGAAGTCCGTACTCCGGCAGAAGTCCTTGCTGCCTGCGGCTAGCTCGCTGGTCCTTGGCGACGCTGGTGTTGTCCTCCGGTTTCGGGCTTGGATCGCGGCTTTGTGGGGGCGTTCGCTGCATGAACGCAATAGCACCTCCACCAGATGTCACGTAGTAGTGACGGTGAAGAAAACAGTCGTAAAACTGTGTGTGACGAAACTGATTCTTTATTGGGCGAACCTGTGCCCACAAAAGAAAGCTACACTCGAAGCACAACGATAGCGGCGAACACAGTCGGCGATCGTCGAAATCTGATTAGCGGCGAAACGCGTCGGCTTTTATACCTGAGTCATCGAAGGTTCCAGATTAATCCCTGACGCCCGCGTGTCTTCCAGAAAGTTCTAGACAATTCGCGTCAGTCATACAATCAGATAACATAAGCGTCAGTGAAGACAGGCAACGGAAAGAAGCATCGATAACGTTCTAGAAACTTCCGATACAGGCGCGTCCTGCGCCGAGCGATAACGTTTAACGTTTGTGAGCCGGTGAAGAGCGGTCACCGGTAAAAGATAAACAAGTACACGTGGCAATATGTTCCCGGGCTGCTTCCCTTTGGAGCTTCCACTGTTGAACACAACCGCAAGAATCTCGACACGCGTGCATTGTTCATCACTTCTCTAAATTTTTGGTCATTGTAAATCACTTTGTTTGTCGTCGCGTTTAACCAGGCTACATACACGCCTCATACACTGACGCTCTTCGGTAGTTGCAATACGCTGTGTCGGTACATTGCTTCACTGCTGTTCGCTTTAGTCGACATTCATCGTGAGTTGGGTGCTGCGGGATCTTTAACGTATTGTTTCGTTGATTTTACTATGATAATATAAATACGCTCACTGTTCAATAACACGTTTTTTCCCAGTCTGTGAGCTTTTGTCTTGTAATCCTCGCTAACATTTTTTGTGCAATCCGTCCAATTTTTGCCACACTCAGAATGGGGCACGCAGAGTGCATGCTAATTGTGCCTGGGAAAACGGCAACTGCTACAACCCATACCAGACTCGGAAGTGTGCAAGACTTACCGTGTTTAACGTTGCGCCAGCGACCGCATCACCGCTTTGCATTTTTATGACATTGCATTTTTTTAATGGTTGTAAAATGAATATTCCTTTAAATACCTATATCCCACGTAGTGAGCTCCTGTAGATTTTTTCACATGACTGGCAAGAAAGCCTTGCTTCCTTGACGTAATCTACATGTGACAAGATAGCTGCCGGCACGGCATTTTGTATTATTCTATCAGTTCCTTCTGAGCATTTTAAACCACTTTTCATCTCTTTATTACACAGGAATATATTAATTTTAGGCGGCTTTAGAGGTAATTCAATGTTTTGTCAAGGAACTTATCTTGGGATTCATTAACTATTTTTATGGCACTACATATAGCAAGCAGAATATTCTAAATTTAGCAGAGGTGCCTGTATTCTTGAATACTATTGGATGCTTTAATGGGCGATCTGTAATTGTCAGCGTATCAAACAATGTGCGTTCCATCGTAACATGATGAAAACTGACTCACTGGGGAAAGACGTGTTGTTGAACGGTGAGAGTATGCTTATTATCATTATAAAATCAACCAAGTAAGCCTAGAGGTTGACCAAACAAAACACTGTAAAGATTGGCGCAACTTATAATCCCACTCACAAGTATTGTCACTCGGTAAAACGTTCCTAGTAGAAACAAACGCTTGCTAGCATGACAAAATATTCCAATTGTCCTGGGAACCATTTCATCAGCATGTTCAGTGTTCGCCTAAATTTGCTTTCGTTTTTACCTTCACTGACACGTATTTCATGCGGTTCAAAGCAGCATCTGGAGGATAAGACAACCTTTTTTTTTTGCGTTTGCGCTCAACCCCGAGCAGCGTACTTCGTTGGAAATTAGGGATTCTACGATAGCGTATCCGAATTGGGACATATACACTTATACCTCTTGAAAGCTAACAAAGCAGCTGAGGGAAAAAATCAATATATGGGACGTCCTCACATGCACATTTCAGTAACGTTTTCAGCAATCGACTCTTGTGTATCCAGTAATGTTGTCACTTAGGAGATATGCGCCATCACACTCACCGTAAAAATACACTGTTTCATTTACTTTTTTAACAAAAAGGCTCTGTTATGCATTCAAGCGCAAAAGTAACTCAAGCGCATATGTATTTAGTGCCACACTTTGGGAAATAGCATCTAGAAACTGATGCAATCCTGTAAGTTCGTTTTAAGTGAATACCTCTTGCAAGCTCACCGGCTACAATTCGTAAATTGCAATACGTGCCAGAAAGTGATAATTAAAGAAGCTAATTTGTATGTTTGGTAATTGGATCAATATGCGTTTCATTTTCTCGTGCTAGTAATTTCGGCCTTTTCGAATAATCTAGCTCTAGGACAATAATTATGTTATCTGCAGCAGGCAATTATTTAAATTCGGTAGAACTTGAAAATGGTCACCCCGTATATCCAACTATATCGTCCACATTATTCATAGTGCACCGAGCATACATTTATAATTTGAAACCTGAAGCCTGGATCATTGACAAGTGCAAAAAATTTATTGAGGGACGACGGAATAGATGAATGTCATGTGATAGGAAACGGTGATCTATCCTGCAGTTGGAGCTTCAGCTGTGGTGTCCAGGACACTTAGTCTCAAAACGAATATTCCAAAGTGTACTGTTAAACATGAAAGACAGCTAAAACATAATTTTCAAGGCTTACATTAAATGAACGAAACGCCATATTACTTTTTGTTTCTCCTCGCAAAGGAAATAGAGGGGAAAAGGAACTATGACAAAGATGTCTACAATGCTTGCGAGTCGCCTTGGAAGTCTGTATCCGGCGCACCACTTTTTTTTTTTTTTTGCATCTGCGGTACCATGACAAACTTGTAAAGCGTTGGTATATGCAAGTCGTAACGTTATGAAGAAAAAATAGGAGTGTTCCACGTTGGTTGATAAGTGCGCTTAGCGCGCTCATTAGCCAACCATAGGTCCTCTTAATGACGTCATTAGTCGCTTGCAATCGAAAGCACGCAGTTGGCTTGATTGATGCTCTCGTGCCGTCATTAGTGCTCGAAAGCGACAGGATATTTCATTTGCTGTTTGCGGGCTTTTTAGTTCCTTCGGGGCTAATAAATGTTATTTCTCTCTCTCTCTCTCTCTCTCTTTCGTGTACGCAAGACTCCTATTGGCGCTTTGCCTACTGCGGTTCATGCTTTTTTTGTGTGTGTCATTTCTAACCACTACTAATGCAGTCTGCGACGGTAGTGAGAATGCTCCCAGAATATTTTTCCTTTAGTTTCTTATCAGTCAGTGGTGCAACAAATGTGGGAGAAAGTATTAGCTATCATGAAGTTATTTCTAGACACACAACAACGTTTTGTTTTCATGTGTACTTATTAATTGAACAATATCGCATTTGTATATACACAGTTCTGTCAACAGTTGGATAAGGGCTGATCGACAAAGTGAAAAAAAAAAACTGAACGTTACTTCCGCGCTTACTGTATAGGAAAGTCGTACCTAAAGCGTCATTGGTGTGTTTAACCAGCTTAAAGATGGGTACGATGAAATATCGGAGGCGTAATTCCAACTCTTTCAGTCGGCGCATACATGTTAACCTACCGTATAGGCAACGCATTTCACAAAACGGTGCGACCCTGAAAGCAATAATTTACCTGACTGGAACATATTTACTAGTGGAATACCATTCATAAGAATGTACCCAGACATAGCACAGCCTCGAATGTAAGACAAAGAAACGTACGGTATAAGAGATACGAGAGGATTTTCAAGTGAAAAAAGGAAAACGGAGAGCAGATATGGAAAGGAGGAGTACAACGAAAGCACGGGGACAAAACAACATCATAATTTTTGCAGCTGTTCGCGTTAGCGCTTGATTACCAGAATCAGGCTCTTATGCAATCAGCATCCAACGGACGGTCGCCACTGTATTTGCTTGCATGCACGAAGACGGGATGTTCTGGCGGTAGGCTCGGCAACTTGCTCAACTTGGACTTGCGCATCGTCTTAAGTGAAATACTTACGACCTGCAAAGATGTGCGACACTACGGGTGAAATTTGCATGGCAATCTTGATCTCGTTTCGGTGACTTCAAGGGTTTTGTGTGCTTGGCGACACTTTCCACAGCAGTTGTTACAGTGCTAAGTTCCTGATTCCAATACTTTGGCATTGACCCCTTCACTTCGACACAATATATGGCCCAAATACTGATTTGCATCTTCACACTTTCAAATCACATGTACTGTACCTAATGCACCCGTTGTTGCAGCTTAAATCAGTTTGAAATATAACTTGGTGTCGGGTCACATACATACGTACGATCGACCAAAAAGTTTTAAGGAACAAGGAATCTGACACAAAGCTCAATGTATCCGCAGCATTCACACTTCCACCTTCTATTGGTATATGCGAAGAATATTGTGATGTACTGGCTACTTTTAAATGCTTCTCCGATATTTAGCGTTTTCTGAAATCCGTGGTCCGTAAACTCTTTTGGTCGATAGTACATACATACATACATACATACATACATACATACATACATACATACATACATACATACATACATACATACACACACAAACACACACACACACACACACACACACACACACACACACACACACACACACACACACACACACACACACACACACACACATACTATTAGACATCAGCAGCTTCCAGCCCACTGCGTCAGAAAATATGTTCTTTACAGCACACAGCCATCATTACTCTTCGCCTTGCATGTCCCAACTGAGAGTCGAGTAAACCCCTCCATTCGCTCTAAATTATTAGAAGAAATATTTAATGTGTCAGCTGGTTTGATGGGAAATAATTCGTACCATCGCTGTCTTTTAAAACAAAACTTTGTTTTCCTGAGGAAAAGACGCATTTTGCATTCGTTCCTAAAGTGCGATATTGCGTGTGGCCATGACATACTCGAACACGGTACCAATGTTGGGTGCTATTTGGACGATTTCTTAAAGATCGAATTAAATGTTTGTTTTGCACTATAATGAATTTTTTCAGCCGTATATGAATCATTTTTCTCAATAGGACCATTTGCAGAATGTATATTTGCAGATAATGATTGTAATTTGAACGGGAGTATAGCGTGATAATCTTTTTTCTGATTCTATTTTCTGCTATGGGGGACAGTATACGCAATTGTATTGCGGAATAAATTTTCCGCACAGACGTTTTCTTATACGCAGCGCAGTAAAGAACGTACAAAATTTAAAAACAAGGTCATGTGCTCCTGATTGAGTGATTAGCCTTTCCAGTATGTCCAGCTGTGCCATAAATGAAGTCACACATGTTTTCGTTCGCATTCTAGTAGCAGCGACAATCAACGGGATTTTAGTAAATGCAGGGGAAGTGATAGATCGACGACGAGCTCAATGAATCTCAAGTAAATGAATCGTATTGGCCGAGCCTATTTGTCAGTCAGTCGCACTCCGTTCTCCCATGCCGCATACATACTTTCTTAACAAAACGTTCTTTTATGCATCGAAGCACAAAAATAACTGGAACGCCAATGCATTTTTTCGCAAAGTTCGGGAATTAACACTTCTCAACGGCTGTTATCCTGAGAATTCATTCCAACTGGAACCGCCTTACGAACTCTACGGCCATAATTTGTAATTTGCAATATGGCCCATAAAGTAATTAGTTAGAAACCTAATTACTGAAATGTTGTAATTAGTCTATTATGCATTGAATTTTTGGGTGCAGGTAACGTCTGCCTCTTCCAGTAGACCAGCTCATGAACTAGAATTGTGCTATCTTCCACAGGCAACCTTTAAAAATTTGTCAGAGCGTTCGCTGAAACACCCGGTATAACGCCGATATCAAAGCGCAGGCTGAAATAGAGGAATGACTTGTAGACAGATATTTAGAACCTTTACAATTTGAACACGTTTCGAAGACTGGGAGTACCTTTATTTTCATGATCCTGTTTTTCGGTCAAAAACTACAGGTAGGGCCCACTGACAGATATTTACCGGTACCCCCACTGCTTGCCCAAGTATCTTCGCGACAGCCGGAGCTTTGTCATCGCGCTGACAAGCGGTAATGGTAAAGTCTTCCTCCCGTGGGAGCTCCCCAAGAAAGTCATTACTGAGTAGTCCACTGAGCCACACCGGAATGCCAAATGATCTCGTTGAAAAAAAAAGGGAAGTGCGACAAGTAGGTTAGAGAGATACAGCTCTCGGTCGGCCTTGTCGAGAAGGCAGAGGCACAGTTCCTTGTCATTTGGCATTGGTTGACGGCAGCGCGTTCCGGTATGCACCACGACGACTGCTCGCGAACGACACCGCTGAGCAAGCACACCATCAGCCGTAGGGGCAGAAAAGCCGTGCATCTTCCTGGCAAACTCCCTCGGCGACGCGGTGCTGAGAGGTGCTGCCTGCCTGCTTTCGAGGCAGGCCATTTATCAGAGAGTCATCCGATCGGCGGCCCTTGTTGGGAGCAACCAGGGATCCTTTCACAGCCGCTGTCTCCCGCACAACAACAACAGGCTACGCCTGGAGGTATCAGGGGTGGCCACGAGGCACCCAACGTGGATTCGCTTTTCCGTACAGAGGTGGCTGCCTTTGTTGCGCAGGTTTACAGAATGAAGCGGATGGAGGTAGAAGGATAGGTATGGGAGCTTCCTCGGACGCTGTCGTCAGAATTTTCTCTCGCTTTGCGGTGTTGGTAGAGATAAGAAGGCCCGCGCGTGCTACGTGCGCCCTTTACTTTCCTATCGGACGAGCGCACCTGGCGTCGACCTGGTCGTTTTTCCGCGCAGTAAAAAAAAATAATAATAAAAAGGCCGCACATTGAATGAACGTTTCTTCCTCGCTTGTTTCTGTGCCTCCTAGCCGCCACTGAAGGCAACTGCTTTGCAGTTGCTGCTACTACTATGCTCCGAAATGCATTGTAGAATGGCGCTTTTTGTTTTATTCTCCTGGTTGCTTGCTTCTTCTCTGTTCGTAATACTTCTTTACCGATGTTCTAGCGCCTGCTCCCAGTCTATCGCTACAGCCTACGTTCTTGCGCACATCTGAGCCTTTCTTGTTCGAGTTCGTTCTGAGGAAGTGTGATTACTTTTTTTCTTGGCTCGCTCTCGTTTTTCATTAGGTAAATTACGATGTGCTCTATAGCTACAACGCTTGGTGAGCATAAACCATAGTTATACCTCTAATCTGGCAATTTTAACAACCGAAGATTCTTTGTCGAAGAAACAAGAGATATACAAAGTGATATGAACATGTCCTATAACATTATCAATGTTAAGTTGATTGATCACATGCTCCTTTAAGAAATCTCGATCGATTTTAGTTTTGGTACACTCCGCTACTTGTCTTCGACATACTAGTGCCCCACAGAAGAATATGCTCAATGGAGACGGACTGCATGGTGCTGCGCGGTGAAGTTGTAAAGTACAAAATTTTTATGACATTTTATTGTGCATCATGAATATTTCTGGTCGTCTCTGATTCATACAAACATAAGCGAAGATGAAATGGCTGCGTCGTTCATTAAGCTAAATTGCCGTTATTTTGTCTTCTCCTGTTACTCTGGGCGCGTATGAAGACATATCGATAGATGTATCTTATGTCTTAAGATATAGGATAAGTCAACTAATGTATAGACAATGCAGATACTGATACCACCTTTAAAAAATGTATCATGACACAGATACAAGGTGCCCAAACACTTAATCAAAATAGCGCCTATTATACACGTATATTGAATGCTCCCCAGCCCTGTTCTCTTTGTATTCACTGTACCTCATAAGGCAATATTTACGCTACATTGCTATGACCACAGCCAGCGCACACTGTTGCCTCGTGGAAGCATGATTACTATTCAGCCAAACACGGACGCCTCACGTCCGTACATAATGCCAGACGTCAAGGTCGACTCCATCATACAATGAACAACGTTAGGGAGGAGCTAGAGCGGAGCAATCAACACAATCACGTATCTTCTTTTTTTTTCTTAGTCTGGCGAAACGACGTTATCGCGTCACCCGTACGTGCTTTTCGCATACCAATTGCCAAAGCAATCGAGAACATTTCGCCATCAAGATGGGAGAGGGGAAGGGCTGGTCAGGAAGACGGAGGGCAACAGCTGCTTTGTGACTGATATGTGCGTGCGTGCGTGCGTGCGCGCCATTTTCGACATTTCTCAGTGTGGCTTGGTGGCTGATTGCGTCACTGAGCTAAAATATCGCGTATTTGCCCTATTACTCAACATCACGGTTCCGGGCTAACGGTTCGAGCCACAGACGAGCACACTGGAGACTCGCAGTAACAGTTTCGCAAGGAACAAAGACTGCGTGCGCTTAGATAAGCGGTCGGGGAGTTAACACGCCGGTGTGGAAATACAGCTTTGCGTCTGTGCAGCTTCCACGGGTGTCAGGCCTAGACGGGCATCTGCAGCCTCGGTAAATGAGTGTGGATATAAAGGCGCGAAATAATACATAACAGCGAACCGTATTGACGCCTAATGGTGCTGTTCCTCGCACATTGTGATGGTATTCTCGCACCGAGAAATGAAACATCCGATCCTTCCACGGGGCTCCAGTCACTTTCTGTAGCTGATAACATGCGCTTGACTTGAAAACTGCCATCGAGCAATTTACGCGCCTAAAACGCAGACTGAGCCAACAAGCCTCTCCTTCTTCTGTTTCTTTCTTGTATTGGATCTACACGCATATAAAAAAAATCGTGTCGGTGTTTTGGGTGAACCCGGTGTATTTTATCAATCGGTTGGCCTGAAATCTGAAGCCGGTTTCGTGAACAGATAACGTGATAAATCGTTAGCACGTAGCTCTGTCGCCGCGCCCACGCATCCAGAATACCAGACCACATGTTTTGACAGCACTAATAATTTTAGCAACGGAAAACGCTTCTTCTATTACTATATTTAGCTGAATAGTACAAACTTCGTCATAAACACCACGTTTCTATATAACAGGCACGCTTACCTCTCTAAAGGATAACAAGGACTAGTCGATGAGAATGAATACTGCATTTGTTCTTCTATAATGGCTTAAAAGTATCCACTACCGCACTTCGACGTAGAAAGACAATTACAATATGTAGTTTGGCTAGTTGGTTCATTATTGCGTGAAATAATAAGCGCAAAACTTTAGATGGGACAATGACGCAGACCAGGGAAAGGCGCCAACTGGGAACTGAATTTTATTGAAAGCCACATGCGAACATATATAGACACAAGGCAGGTGCACGGACCGTCCCACGAATAAGAGGTCACACACATTCTGTCATCTTGAAAGGCATGCTATGGAAAAGAGAAAGCAATCAGACCAGCCTTTCTAAAAACATTTATTCTTTGCAAAAAAGCACAGGCCGTCACTTACAGACAGTTGCAGACTAGGACATACATCACACCAACAACACTAAGCAGGATCAATCCTGACTTTCCTACTGCATGCCCACACTGCGGCCACGAATACAACAACTTCGAACACATGCTCTGGCTGTGCCCTGCCAACGCGGGCACGGACTTTCCTGACCAGTCCTCCTGGGACTCAGCGCTCAGAAGTACAGAGCTCATCGCTCAGCTCAAGGCTGTCCAGAGGGCCCGGGCCGTCGCCGAAGGACTCTGTCTACCGGCCCCGACCTGGGTGGAGCCACCGGATCGATTGGCGGGGCCTCCGGCCCCGCTTTAATTCTTTCTCCTCAGGACCTCAATAAAGTTCGTACTCACTCACTGCTATGCAACAATACTGAGTTGTCACTTATACTTGTCTTCTCGTTCTTCCTGATATGGTACGCTTCCTTCAGCTTTCGTGCCTATGTATCTCTGCTCTTGCCCAGAATATATACATGTTTATACGCAGAATACAATACACAGAATTCACACAAAGCTTTTGTATGTTACAGAATACATACAAATGTTTGTAGCATATCATGAAGAAAGAGAAGGCATGTATAAGTGACACGTCGGTATCGTTGCGTAGGGAAAACAATGTTTTTAGAAAGACTGCTACGATTTTTTTTTCATAACATGATTTTCAAGATTGCAGGATATGTGTGACCGCTTGTGCGTGGTGCGGTCGGCTCACTTGCCTTGTGGATATACGTGTTTGCATGTGGCTTCCATTAAAATTCAGCAGCGAGTTTGCGCCTGTCCCTTGTTTGCCTCCTTGTCACGTCTAAAGTTCGCGCTTATTACTTCACGAAAAATAATTACTCATTTCTTACGCAGAACTGTGGCAAATTATGAGAAATAGAGAGATCATTTTACCTTCGTAGCTACCCAAGCTTCCGCCCTATATCCTACTGTGCAGACACATTAGCGATTCACTAAGCGAGAAAAAAGTAATAAAGCTGCGGCATTCTACGGTTGGGGACTATCTATTAAAATGAGACGCGTAGCGTACAATAAATTGGGGCGCGCATGAGAATTTCGAAAATATCAACAGCGTGGGAACAATGAACTTCGCCCAGGTACTTTGACGACAACTCCAAATTTGTTCACATTGAAAATGCCACATAAATTGTGTAAGGCTACCGCTGGACGTTTATAGCGATACAACAGAAAACAACACCCTTCGAAGGAGCATATAAAAAAACACTTGGCAGCTTCGCTTGAAGGACGTAGGCCTCCATCGCTGGTAGCAGCGAGACGTGACGGCGCTGCAGGGCCATCGCACTTCAGAGATTCACAGGATGAGGCCGACAGGAAGCTGTCGTCTTTAGTTAGCACCCAGTGAACTGTTATATAACGTCAGCTTATCGTTTACTGTTCGTTCGATTCAGACCAGTGTATACAGACCTCAGCTGAGTAGTAACGCTAGCGCGCTGTTTTGGCACGTACACATCAGCGGCAAAACGCGCGCGGCGCGCCGCCGGCGGCAAGACGCGCGCCGCGAAAGCAGCCGCGCGCGTTTTGCCGCTAGTGTGTACGTGCCATTAGTGTGCGTGCTCGAAACGCTAACGGCCGCATTGGAAGGCCTAATTGTGCTCTGGCTCAGCCACGGAGCCGATTTAGCAGAGCGTTGCTGGTGCGTCTACTACACGCCGTCGTTTTTGCAGCCACACGGACTACGTTGTCTCAGGAGGCCATCCAAACCACCGCCTGTGAGCCTTGCATTCGTCGTCGATAGCGAGACATTACAGGCGGCAGTGGCGGTGACGGAGCCGACGCGATGAGTGCGCCTATAGCGTCGGTATAGCTGCTATCGCAATAAAAAGCTGGTAAGCGAAGGCAAGATGGATGTACCCATTGTGAAAGAAAGCTGCTGTCTCAGACAATGAGTAGAGCCTGAGGAATCGCTGAAGTTTGCAGTCTATTTACTGGCGAAAGCGGCAGGAAACTCGATGCGGGGGACGCTGTGTCCGTTCGTCTTTTCAATTACGCCACCGCCTTGACGGCCGTGGTGGTAGTCGTAATTTTGTTGCGATAGCAATTATATGGACACTTAAACTGGATTTCTGCCGTCGGCGTCGCCGTCATCGTCGCCGTCGTCGTGGCCGTCGTCGTCGCCGCCGCCGTCGCCGGGAGGTTCCGTATAGATAAATCATCGCCGCGCGCGGTATGCCCGAGCGGTAGCGTGCCGGGGACGCGCGCTATCACGGAGAGCGAACGCACGGCGCAAAAGCAAACTCGACCGTCGCTCGTGGGGGTATGGGAGGGAGAGAGGGAGGGAGGCGGGGCGACGCAGCGCTCCGGCACCAAAAGCCTATCTTGCAACCGGGCGCAAGGGGAACTTCCCACTCAGTCTCCCACGCGCAAGCAAGGAAGCGGGACGGCAGCGCCGGAGGGAGCGGGGGGGGGGGGGGGGGGGGGGGGGGCGCACTTCTACTCTGCCAACAACCGCGCTCGTCGCCTGCCGGCCGCACTGTCTCTTATCTCCACACGGCTCTGACCTTTTCTATGCGCTGTGCATTCGCCGCTCAGTTTCCGTTGAAGCGATAGACCGCACGTACCTTCGCCCGCTGCGACGTATATGCGCTTGCTGCCAGTGTTTTGACAGTCGTTGTCTGCGGTCATTCAGTGTGATCTATTTATGTTTGCTTGTGCGCGCTCACAACACACTTGTTCATTCAGTTAGTAATAGTCGGGCCACATTTTCCAACGCACGCTACACATGCAATGTTGCCCGGATCGGCAGTGCAGCGCTACAGGTGTGTCCCTTCGCACGCGCTGCCCACGGGAAGCGCTTCTCATCAACACCACGGTTTCACACGCGCCTTCTCGTGGTCATCGAGTCTCTCTTCATGTCGGTCTACTTACGCCGCAGCCCACCTGCTTACTTAATCAGCTCATGTTTACTACAATTCATATTGCTACCAAAGCCGCTCACCTTACTTCGTGTCACATTGCTGTGTTGCTATCGCATTCATTGCTTCGCCCTTAGGGCGAAACTGTGACATTTTTTTTTTCGTGACGCCCTCCTCATCCTGATGTTCGTGATAGTGTGAAGAAAAACGACCCCCAACATCGAAAACGTGTCATCTGCTTCGGGTATTCATTAGTAGCAAACATTTCATCAGCACAGTTGCAGGACCATACCACGGGTATTTCACGAAAGGTGTTTGAAAATCCTTAAATAGAGAGAAAACGTGAAGGATATCATCAGCAATGCTCTTAGCGTATACAAGTACGTTATAATATGACGCGAGGTAGATATTAGACGAACAATTAGGCAAATTAAAGTAGATAACCTGGCACCTTTTAATTATAAACTTTTAAATAACTTCTTTTTGCTTATATGGCAATCTTAAATCAGTATATAAATGTGTTTATTATGGGTGAGGTCACTTTTAAGTTGCTTGAGGCGTTCTGCCATACTAACCTTGAATATATGACCCTTATTTGTGTTTCTGGATTTTAATATTTATTATATGTACCAAAACGGCGTGCTGATCATTGTTCACAGTCAATAATTCATCATAGCCTCTAAAAATGCGATGATGCCACTCCAGCGGGCATGATAGCCACGGACAAAACCGATCACTTTTCCGTGCTCCTGTATTTTGAAAGTCCCCTTGCTCCCGATAACTTATCACGTCAGAAGCGTTGCTTAAATTGACATAGATATTGTCAGCTTATTACTGCCGAAGCAGATTGGTCATGCGCTGTAATGGTCGAGATATAAGACTTTAACGAGGTTGCAGGGTGGTATTTATTTAGCTCTTATTATTCAACCATATTGGAATTGTCGAACAGACGCTACGCTGCCCCACGCTGCTGCCAGTTTAGCTCTGTCCTATCCACGGACGTGATCCCTTCGTAAGAAGGATAACTTGCATAAAAGTCCAAACGTCAACCATTCAACGAAAACTAGAAACTGCACTATAAAGATACTCCAGCAAATTATCTTTGCTTTTAGCGAAAGCTAAACAAAATAATTACGAACATGAAGCCCAACTTTCCAAAAATGATACGAAAGAAAGGTGGCAGCACCTCAACGAATTTTAATTTCCTCGGAGTCACATCGAAAAGTGACGTCCGTTTGTCGTAACAACATCATCCTCACTGCGCCCAGTGGTGTAGCCAATGCTTCACTGCCTCTCCCCCCCCCCTTTCCCTTCCCGTTCCTGTTCTTTTTCTCTATTTCCGGTGCCTCTTTCTTTCGTTATTTTTCTTTTACCTGCCTCGTTTCCGAGGTTTCTTCAGTTATTTCAGTATTTAAGTGTACGGGACCTGAATCAAACAATATTCATTCAAAACATATTCAACCTGTAAGCTCCTTCCTTGGCCTTGTTTTAAGTCAAAGTTTGAACCGCTGCTTCAAAACAAGTGACTTTCCCGCAAAAATTTAGTGGGCAAAGGTAGTACCGCATTTTAAGAAAAGTGGACACATTGAATATCGGAAATTACAGGCCAATATCTTTGCTTCCATTCATCCACAAAGTCCTGGAAAATCTAATCGAACTAAAGCTAAGTATTTTAGTAAGCCTAATATGCTCACTTCATGCCCGTTAGGATTTTGAACAACCATTTGATACATCGATTGCAGACTTCACTGAAAAAAATTTGATCATTCGTTGGCAATGGTAATATCGCGAGATATCTTTCTGTACAGTTCTCAAAGCATCCGAAGCATTCGTGATGTAATTCTTTTTCGTAAATTAGAGTACTGTGTCACGACTTGCCCTGCACTGACACTTTTACAGAGCTTTCCCGCAATTAGGCTTCGTGTGGTTTAAATTGTTAACTATACATTTGATCCAGCCCCTACTAACCAAGCTGTGCCACAAGGTTCGATTTTAGGCCGCCTATTATTTAGGATATACAGTACTAACTTACCATTTTGCCTTAAATATTCTTCATGTTTACGCAAATGACACTACGGTCTTTTCTGACTATTTGGCTTCTGGGACTCCCATATATTATTACATTAACTTATCTTATGCACAGTTGTGAAACTCTATTAGATTATCTGTGATGGCATCCAAAACTACCTTTATGCTATTTTAATCACTGAATAAAAAGGTCTAAATTATTCCTTGCCTTTATGTTAACTCTGAAGCCATTGATTTAAATGACCATCCATCTTTTCTAATAACTGGCAGCCGTTTGAAATTTCATCAGTGTATCATGTTCATTGGCAAAAAACAATTCATATGGAATGAGGGGGCTGTTAAAACATACAATGTGTTTTAGCATAAATACTCCAATCGCGCAGCATTATGCACTCATCCTCAGTAACCTAAGTTACTGAACTACATCTTGGGAAAACTCGTATTCTGGGCCCTTTGACCTTCGAATAAACTGCAAAAGCAAGCAGTGCTTAGGCGAAAGCCCAAAGTATTCTCATTTCATGTCTAACTGTTACCTACTGTTGAGTTTGTTAACTATATGTGTTTCTTGACAATTTCATGTTAACCTCTGAATGATGCTGCTAACGTGAACGTGTTGGTTAGTTGGTTGAACATCTCGAAATAGGGAACAGTGCGAAAGAAGAGGACGCAGAAGAGGCACACAAAAGCCACACATAGTGCTTAGCATGGTTGTTATGTGCCACTTCTGCATCCTAGTCTTTCGCGCTGTTCCTCTAATTCCTGGTACTGTTCTTGTTGCTTCTAACGTATTCATATTGGTCTTTATTACGTATTCACTATAATACTTATTCTTACAGTAATAATAAAGGAGATCCCACCTGCGGTTTGTAACCTTGGCACCTCCATCTGCATTTTGTCTTATCTGTCACTGTTGTTGTATCGTTTATAAAGACTGATTGATTGATTGATTGATTGATTGATTGATTGATTGATTGATTGATTGATCGATCAAAACCAAAAGATCTAGGCGATTTATTCCAATGGCAAACTTGGAGCGCGGGATCCCAAGAGCTCATGACTGTTTTCAGAAATTCATAGAATTGGCGCAGCCGCATGTTAAAGGGACACTAAAGAGAAACCGGAAGTTGAACTTAAATGGTAGGTTATCCTTTCACGATCACAGCCATACCATTCTTACTGCAAACAGATGTTTAATAGGCGAGAAAATAGCGAAAAACTGAAGGATAGGTGCTGACGCCCCTTCGAATTTCCCGCACTACACGTTCTGACGTCGGAGATTACAAATGCAGGCCGGTCGCGATTGGTCGAGAGCAAATCGCTGTTATTAAAACGCAAAATGAAATACACCTTAAACGTACATAAACAGCATTTGCCAACTTTTTAAACCGTTTCAAGCGAGGAAGTACAAGTTTAGCACAAAATTAAATAAATAAGAAAAAATGGCATGGAGACACATCCGGTCGTGATAGTTTCGTAGTTTCGTTTTTGGTCAATGCATCGTCGCGCGCGCCTGTTCCGCTCTGCGGTGTTTGGCTGCGTGTTGCGTGGCTAAAAAAAACGTTGACTTCGCGGGAAACAGCCAGAAAATGCCTCGTGTGTGTAGTGTTGAGGGCTGTATAAATGGCCCAAGGTGCTTGCTCAGGGCCAGCGGCAGTGTTGACTCGATTGTGTCCTTTCATGTGGTGTCGCGCGGTGAGCCCCGGCTCCCCGGCGTTCGCAATGGCTCAGTGCTCTGCCGATGATAAAACGGCAAAAGAGCCAGAGAAACCGATGGTGTGCTCTCTGCATTTCTCGCCCTCGGATTATGTGTATAATCCTGCCCTCGAAAAGTATCTTGGCGTGCCCCAGATGCTAGTCCTTTCTCGAGCAGCTGTTCCCTCAATGCGGCCTTCATCAAACCCCCTTCCGGTGCCCCTGCAGCAGCAAACTGGCGGCTCGGTGAGTGCTGAATGTCATTAAATAAAGCCACGAAATAACCATACCGAGTACGTGCGCAACTTTCTACGCTTGTTCTGTCGGGAACATCGTCACCTGGCGGACCGGACGCTTCGCCTTCCGTCGACGAAAACGAAGCTCTCCGCCGGCGCGGCCCAGCTACATCGCACGCGGAAACACCTACCGCTCGAGCACGGAGGGTCATTTCGCGCTCCGTTTCACTGAATATCGCTGAAATGCATTCCTGCTTCCCTGGCGAGCTCTTCGATGCAAGGTTTAGCTGCAGCAACGGTATCCATCGCGGCGAACGCAAACGCAGCGACCATGCATGCAGCCATGATGCATCCAGTGCCTCGGCCGTTTACGCAAGCGGTGACGTATCATGGCGCATTCTGATTCGCCGAGAGCAATGAAATCTGTGACGACACTGCTTCAGCGCCAAATCTGGGGTGAGAGAAATTGAGAAAGAGATATTTGGTCTTTGTTTACGAATTTCTCCGCTAATAACTCATATTTTTGCACCCAACAAAAACTGCATGCATTCCTGAAGGTCCCGCTTTTATTCCAGCTGAACTTCCTGTTTCTCTTTAGTGTCCCTTTAATAGCGTAATGAATTGTCGCCAGTTACGCACAGTAAAAAAAAAAAAGCACTAAACTGCCGAAGAGCGCAACTGTCACGCTCTGAGCCGACTCCATGAGTTACGCGACTGCTTACGTCTTACAGTCTGGCAAGCATTGTGGCGAAATAAAAGTTGAAGCTTTTTTTCAATCCCTCAATCTCATAGCACAGTGGCATAGTAAGAAAATATTTCTCTTTCGTCCGTGAGCCAACGATGGAAAAGAGCGTCGAGAAATTCGCCCTCTTGTACCACTATGCAACTGGTGCTTCCGTTCTATGAGTGGCTCTCCATAGCTGCCCAGAAGCACACTCTCGCACTGCGCAGCTCAGGACTTACTTTTTATTTCTCTTCGCTATCACTTAATGTGTTTGAACAGGATATACGCCAGTGGTGGATGTCCGAATGTGCTTCCTTATAGTTAAAGCTACCTTAAGGAGCAAAATATGCATGGATGAAAAAGAGGCTAACTTCTATGCGAGTTTTATTTTAATCCGTTCTAACCGGAAGCACCAGAAAGTAAGTTTACGGCTGTCAATTTCCAGCCTTCAAGTTGTGCGTTTGCTTAATATTTTTGTTGTATTTATTTTAAATGATTGCACACCCAGAAGCACGTTGCCATCTTCTAACAATTTCCTGATACACAACGTCGGGAGACGTCTGTGGAAGCAACTTTACTGTGACATCACATAGGCAATTTCCTCACGTCTTGTCGACAACAAGTTGGTTGCGGCAAAATACAAAAAAAAAAGAAACATGCCTTGCAACGACTAAAGCTGTACAAGGCATGTTAAGGAAGCACTCAGCTTAAATGTGAGTGCTTCATTAGCACCACTCCAAAATTAATTAGGCAATAGAATAGCCCACTTGTCACTTTCTAGACACAGTTAGATGCAAGTGCATTTCGTCGACAACTGCTGCAGAAAAAGACGAAACTTGCACAATGACGCCTTCACCACGGTGAAATTGCGCATTGCTGTCTTCCAAAAGGTCAGAAAAATGCTCGAATGTGTAAACAACCGAACAAAACACGTGCTAACGCTGCTTTAGAACCACAGACGCATTATGAAACATTCAGATTTATAACCCAGCAACTACCGCTAAGTAGCTGCTTCGGACACTCGCGCAATCCACAGGCGGCCAATCGACCCCTATGCAAGTGCGATTCACAGTGTACGGTATGCTGTCATATTGGTTAGCGAAAAACACATCCAACGAAAGAGATAGTCGCGAAATGTGTCTGCAGATAACAAGGTGAATGCTTGTCAAAGCAAACAGAAGTTATTCTATAGCTGCATGGCGCCCACGCTGTTACTATCGTCGCGTATGTTTCTTAACTATTCATTGCTGGTAAGTCACAGCATACAACTACAGGGAGAACGTGACAACGAAGGCACATTCGTGACACAAATTCTTAGAAATGCTAACTGACCTCCGAGGCTGATTGTAGGCTATACCATGCGGGCACACATCGTACTGGGTGTTATATGTACGCCTTACGCCAGCAGAAACTCACGCCATACCAACTTAAATCAGTTCAGTACCTGTGACAGAACCAGTTGCAATGTAGAAGACGGCACGTCATGCTATCTACACCATCGTAGCCAGAAAACAACCGCCAGCAAGTGCCACCAAGTGTATATCTGGCATACAACACAAAGCATTCGCACAAGCCAGCATGGCGGCGAAAGCAGACAACACAAATAGAAGGGGCCACTGCCTGCGCAATACGGAGGTGCCATAAAACAGTCTGTATAGTGCAGTGGCATAACGATTGGCCTCCGTAATCGGCCCAGGTTTCTTTACTCGGTACAATAAGGCAAAGAACTTCGCTTTATATGCCCATTGTCTTTGAAAATGTATATCAATGACGCTAGTAGCAGGAAGCTTTATTGTAGTCCTATATTTCTTGGGTTCTTACGTGCCAAAATCAGTTCTAATTATGAGGCACGCTGTAGTGGAGGGCCCCGGAATAATTGTGACAACCTGGGGTTCTTCAAGATGCAATACAACGCAAGCACACGGGCTATTCGCATGTCGCCTCCATTGAAATGCGGCAACCGCGGCCGGGATTCGATGCCACGACCTCGTGCTCAGCAACGCAACGCCTTAGCCACTGAGCCACCGTGGCGGGTGTAGTCCTATACATGGCGTCTGAAGATGAAACTATACTCCATCTCACAAGCTGGTTGCAGCACTGCTGAAGGTACGAGGCGTACGCAGGCAATATCCTTGCGCAGCGGTATATAGTTCCGGGCGTAAGTGGCTGATTATTGGCTATACTAGCGAGTTTTATTTTTGCTCGCTACATGATACAGTACAGCGATACGTGACATGTTAGGACCTTTGCGCATGCATGTCGCAAACCTAGAATTACTGCCAATAACCGTAAAGCCACCCTAAAACCATGGCAACATAGTGGCGCCCATACCGCGCCGACCACCCGCTTCGATCTGAATTCGCGCTTTTTACGGGCTCTCCGCCCTGTCAGCAAGAAACAAGCGGCAAAATCCGTCTTCACCAACTCTCAACTCAAGCTGAGGTCAAATCTGTCGGTATGTTTTGTCGTAATTATTAAGATGGGCAGTTTGCTTTCACGCTGCTAGGACTACAGACACGGCACCGAGCCGTAAAAAACTGGTTTGATTTCTACTTGCAAATGGCGCCACAGATTAATCATTGGTGATGCGTTGACGATGCGGAACGCTATAAAAGCCAAATTGTTCACTGCATCATTAATTTACTACCCTGCTCTAGCATGGTACGTGATGACGTTAGCGGGCAAACGCCAAGTAGACTACGAGCAGACGCTGTGGTGCAGGTGAAAATTTGTAAGTGCATTCGCCCGTACTGCTTGCTAAGGAGGCTGCAAGGCAACTACAGGAAAAACGTACAGGAAAAGCGAACCCCTGATGTCGCATGTATGTAAATGCAGCTTATGGTTACGGTGTCAAAATATTGTTTGCGTCAATCCACCAACCATTATTATTATTATTATTATTATTATTATTAGTATTATTAGTATTAGTATTAGTAGTAGTATTAGTATTAGTAGTAGTAGTAGTAGTAGTAGTAGTAGTAGTAGTAGTAGTAGTAGTAGTAGTAGTAGTAGTAGTAGTAGCAGTAGTAGCAGTAGTAGTAGTAGTAGTAGTAGTAGTAGTAGTAGTAGTAGTAGTAGTAGTAGTAGTAGTATTTGGTTTGTACACATGTACACATAAGGACACGAAGTAAATAGCGTGGGAGCAAGCAGACGGCGCGGCGCGGATGAGCCCATCCCGAGGGGCATTCGGTCTTCCTATTGGCTAAGAATTCGTATAGTTTCCACAGTGCTGCAACCAGCTTGTGAGATCAAGATCTATTGCTGCGCACCGTTGCTGTCCGAGCCTTACAGCGAGGCAACTGCTTCACGGAATCTCTTTCACAACCACATTTGTTGTACAAGTTAGATCTTCGTCTTTCCCCCCCAAAAAATATTCTTTTAGCAAAGGCCTAAACATGAGCTTCGACAAAGCAGCAGCGGGATATTTTCTTTTCGGGGTGCGCCTTCTAGTGCTACTCCAATATATTAATAACGCAAAACACTTTCTTTAGTTACCTTACAAAGTGAAGTCATTGAGTTCCTCAAGAACCTTCATAATTTGACGACGGTTAACTCAAAACGATGCGTATAATTGTGTTTATCAACGCAAACAGCTTTCCTTGTCTCGTTCAATCGTTTTTAAGGCGAAAGCCTTAAATCTATATGTTCCAAGGTAACTGTGAGATACAGAAAAAATTGGTGCGTAAGAGTTGCTTGCTTGAGCCGCGCCCCAACAGAATTGGAGGACGCTCAAGCTTCGCCTTTAAGAGTGGAACGCGATAGCATTCAAAGATCCCTGGCTGCTTATCAGGTTTTTTTCTT
Source organism: Dermacentor silvarum (assembly GCF_013339745.2). NCBI lineage: Eukaryota > Metazoa > Arthropoda > Arachnida > Ixodida > Ixodidae > Dermacentor > Dermacentor silvarum. The sequence goes on along the minus strand of NC_051159.1, from coordinate 64,718,430 downwards.
GTGTATTCAATTTAAAATCCGACGTTATCGTGTCTGTAGTCTGTATATAAGTCGTACTTTACGATTTTTCAGCCGAATTTCACTTGGAGCAATTCAATTTTTTTTCACCAACCCCTTGCGCTACTCGGAGAGCCTATGTTGTCGGGGTGGTTCGGGATGAATTTCTCCGCCACGGACGCCACGGACGCCAATGCTTACTCCGAAGCCGACACGCCGGATTTTCTGCCACACGGGGCGCTTAACGCTATCGCGTAAAAAAAAAAAAAAACAATAAGCGTAGTTTGCGCTGGAGGCACAATGCTAAAGACAGACAGCGAAGCTGATAGGCACCTAGCTAGTCCTGGCTTTTGGGCTAGGCTAAGCACTACCAATTCATCTCCAGCATTCTCCGGGAGGTATTGATTATTGATCAATTATCGATTACCCAGTGATTGGCTATAGATTGGCTATCGCAAGGTATTGGCCACGTATTTGAGCTAGGCATCCCCAGCACTTTCTGGAATTTTATTGCGATAGCAATTATATGGACACTCAAAAGCAGATTTCTGCCGTCGGCGTCGCCGTCGCCGTTGCCGTCGCCGTCGCCGTCGCCGTGAGGTTCCGTATGACGTCAATGGAGATGAAATCGTCGCCGATGATGATAAGTGGTTCTTGAGGGAAAGGGAAAGGTTGGCGCTATCTTCTGCAGCCCTTGAGGGAGCACGGCTCAGCGCCAGGCCGCCGAACGCTGAATGTGCGAGTGAAAGGGCGCGAGGGACGCGCGCTTTCACGGGGAGTGAACGCACGGCGGAGAACAAACGCGCGTTCTGCGCTGTGCTCCCTTAAGGGCTGCAGAAGTAGGCGTCTCTTTCCTCCTCTACAATCACCATATATGTAGAGTAAACGTACCTTCTTCCGACGCGCGAGAGGCCGTGGGGGAGGGGAGGGAGGGGGAGGGAAAGGAGGCGACGTTTAGCTGCGGCACCAAGTGCCTATTTATATCAGAGGCTCCGGCAACAGTCACCAACGCCGCACGCATTTTGAGCGAACGCGGGCAAAACACCGACGGCGTCGACAACAGTTCTGCGTGTTGCCGGTGCTGCTGCATGCCCAAGTTTATACAGCTGATAAAGCTGCTATCATTACTCCGTATAGCTGTCTTCAAATTTGCTATCGCAATTGATGCTTCGCCTTTCAGGTGAAACTGCGACAAATTTTATTGATTGTTGATCAATTATCGATTAGCTGTTGATTGGCTATCGATTGGCTATCGATGACTGACTAAGCTTAAGTAGTCCCAAACATGCTTAGCTAGACTTCGCCTGGTTAGCCAGGTTCAGCTTCGCTAGTTGACGGGGGTATGTGCCATTGCTCGTGGACCCTTTCGGCACTACAGCCAGAATCAGCCCACAATTTCTGTTCGCACGTTACGGACTAACGCTCGGCTTAACCAGCTCCACTGTTTAAACTTTCGACCAACACATAATGCTGCAGCGCACATATTCGCTATATTAGGCCACAGTAGGGAGTTTTAGTATAGCGGAAAGCGCTTACGTTAGCGTTAGCGTTGCGTCGCACGCTAACGCAAAGAAAGGCTGCACTGCGCGGTACAAGGTAGTGTTTTAGAATAGCGGAACGGAGCAAAACGCTAACGCTAACGCAAATACACTTGGGCGCCATCTCGAGGAGGATACAGCAAACATGAGCAAACGTGAGCACACCCTCTCGCTAAGCCTACTCCGCCGCTAATCGAGAACGTATATCGAAAACAACGTCCATTTGTCACCTGTACGTTGCTGTCGAAGCATCATCACACAAATCTAAACCAAACACGAGCATTAGTGGGGAACGAATGGGCCGAACAGTGCAGGCCGACGACTCGATAGATCCGAAGTGGACGGTTCTCGCTTCAACAGGCGCCGCCATCTTGCCCTACGTACGGAATCCCTTGCGTGCGTTAGCGTTGACCGCTATATTCCGAAAATAGCGTACGTACGTAAGAGCTCTGGCTACGTTTACGTTCTGCGCATGCGCAGTTTGTAGCACGCAACGCTAACGCTAAATCCTTGCGTTTGCTGTTTCCCGCTAGACTAAATCTCCCTAGTGATGCGCACTGTGTGGTTTCCTCGGTAACACCGGCAGTATGCAACTGTCGACGGCCGCACTTCTGAGCTCGTGTCCTAACACTGCAAATGCAAGACAGACAACATCATCATCATCATCATTACATAATTTATTTTATGTCCGCTCGAATACAACGGTTCTACCGGGTGACCTGTAATTAAACCTCTCTTGCGTCAGCCGGCATATGCCTGCAATTTTCCTAATACCATCCGACAATCTATGCCACTGCCATCCGGACGTACGTCCCCCTTTCCGTTGCCCAAAATAAAGTTATGCTAACCGATCACAGATTATCTCTATGCGTGTTTGCTGAGGAACATATCTGTGACAGTGTGGTGTGCAGTTACTGAGAGTAATGTATTTTACTGAAAGTCACTTAGTTTGATTGTATTGTTGATAGCCTACTGCGTTGTAGTGAATTATTTGAGCTAGGCGGGTGAAATGCGCTTAGCCGCGCGCTCTCTTTAACACCCGGAGGGCCCACCGCAACCAAATCGTACTAGCTTTTTATCTGTGACCGGTGCAAAAAAAAAAAAAAAAGTTGTCGCAGTTTCACCTGAAAGGCGAAGCATCAATTGCGATAGCAAATTTGAAGAGAGCTATATGGAGTAATGATAGCAGCTTTATCAGCTGTATAAACTTGGACATGCAGCAGCACCGGCAACACGCAGAACTGTTGTCGACGCCACCGGCGTTTTGCCCGCGTTCGCTCAAAATGCGTGCGGCGTTGGTGACTGTTGCCGGAGCCTCTGATATAAATAGGCACTTGGTGCCGCAGCTAAACGTCGCCTCCCTTCCCTGCCCCTCCCCCCCCCCTCCCCCACAGCCTTTCGCGCGTCGGAAGAAGGTACGTTTACTCTACATATATGGTGATTGTAGAGGAGGAAAGAGACGCCTACTTCTGCAGCCCTTAAGGGAGCACAGCGCAGAACGCGCGTTTGTTCTCCGCCGTGCGTTCACTCCCCGTGAAAGCGCGCGTCCCTCGCGCCCTTTCACTCGCACATACAGCGTTCGGCGGCGCGGCGACGATTTCATCTCCATTGACGTCATACGGAACCTCACGGCGACGGCAACGGCGACGGTGACGGCGACGGCGACGCCGACGGCAGAAATCTGCTTTTGAGTGTCCATATAATTGCTATCGCAATAAAAAATCTATTCGCGCAATACTGCAGTTTTTTTTCTTTCTTTTTTTTTTACGTGTACCGGCCTGACACCTTACCGTGTGCACGTAGTACTCTCTCTCTCTCTCGCTATGTGGGTCCGGTTTACTCCATGTGTTGTGTAAGAAAACCGAACGCTCACCGGATCAGCCTCCTTGCCTTTCCTCTCGTTTGTTTGTCTCTCTTTACGTGAACCGAAACGGCGGCTGCAAACGTGGACAATGCTCTCACACTCAAGCAAATCATGGAAAGAATTAAGAGCAAGATCAACCTATCGGTCCAACTTGGTACAGGTTATCCAAGAGAAGAGGACAGTGCGAGAGCCACTACGAGACTATATCTAATAGAAAGCAGAGTAATCAGACCTGAAATCTTCCACAACAGAAAAAAATAAATAAACAAAGCAAGCGATAATTGGGAAAGGTTCCAAAGCAAATGGGTGATTGAAACATTTATCACTGCGAAGCAATATTTCCTAGCGCATTTCCGTATTGGCCGGCATCTTTGCTGCAGCCAGTGTTCCACACTGACTGGTATAGACATGTGCCCGCATGTGACAAGCGTTTACACCTTAATCCACATTTCAGTTTCGGTATAGTGTGCTTCACAGAGTTTTGTATCTTACATCTTTCACCACTCCTTGGTGCTGGCGCTAGCCCTGCAGCATCTTCTCAGGGTTTCTCCTTCATTCCATTAGAATGAAGAGCCATTAAGTTGTACCAGCATTGACCACAAAGGCAGCCACATGGCTTCAACACAAATAGCTGACTGTATTTGGAACCTACAGACAAGGAGCGCGAAGACGACAACGGTCCAATACATCGCTTCTCGACAAACCACGAAGGTGTGAGCAAGCCGATTATAGTGCACAAAGTTTAATGAGAGGTATGTCTGAAGAAAGACTCCAGCCTACTACATATTCAATAGTTGTCACACTGTGAAAAATATTTTGCATATTACATGGCGCTGGCAGGAAAGCTGAAGCAGGCATTGAATAAAGGCTCGCTGTGTGCAATAAAAGAAGCTAATTTTTAAATGTATCGCATAGCGGAAGGCTACCTCAAGGGAACATAGCTGTTAAGACATTTCCAATAAATTAAGTCTGGTCAACCCGCTAAATCTGATGACGCCTACTGTATGTGGTTGACTGTGCAGGCAGTGGTAAATATTTTATTTTCGTTTTCTAAACCCCACAATAACAAATGTATGTGGTTGACTCGTATGATCAAACGTGGCAACAGACTGCAATAAATGTTCATTACCATAATTACCGTATAAATAATGAGATGCAAATCCTTTTAAGCACGTTTACATGCAGTAGTGAATGAGGTTGCATAATTACACCATTCACATCACTCGAGGTGTAATTAATGAAGTATACCGCACAATGGCGTACACCATACCAAGTGAATTGGCTTTTTCATTCAACGCCCTTAGGAGAATTCATTTAATTCAACGCCCCAGGCGCGTACATAACGCACTTATAATCAACCTATTCCAAAATGTTCAGCCATTAGAAATTTTCAACGAACACTTTCGCAACTTATGAAAGGCGTCTTACCATCTGCTACCGAGTATTGGAATCTGAACGTTTTCTTGGTTTTCGTAAGTCTATTTCGTTCACTATCAGGAGGCACGTTTTCTTCATAACTCTCTGTTACTATGGGATGTTGACCAATAAGCAAACAGGACGACTTAGCGAAATAATTGCCTACTCAGTGTTGACTGAAGCAGAGTACACATGCGACGCTCCATTAGGATTCCGCTTTCTTCATTTGAATGATGCTGACAGTGAGTTCAGGTAGGAAACATGAGGGTCATGGGTAAGAATAAAAGTACACCTACTCCCATTTCCTTACGTCTGCTTAGCGAATTCAATGACCGGGTGTTCCAGAGGTCAGATTGCCTGCGTTAATGATGTTTGTGAAGGGTATACAAATCTGCTTTCCGCCTTGCCTTTTTTTTCTTTTTTGGATTGGAGAAGGGTCTTTTCGTTATCCCGTTACTCTTCTTCTGAGCTCTATTTATAAACCTGGCATTAAAATAGAATAAAAGGCACTAGGAAGTTCATTAGCTCCTACAAAATAGGATGTATCAGTCAGAAAAGCAAATACAGCATCAACGATCAGCTTTTGCAGATTTGGCAGGGAGACCATTCTATCAATAACAAGAAAAAAAAACGAGTCATTTTGAAAACGTTCCACCTAAATTGCTTCCTAAAAATAGTGCCGAATCTCAGTCTTTGTCTACCTGCATCGACAGAAAAAACAAGTTTTTTTTGTGTGTGAAACCTGTGTCCTATTATAGAGCGAAAGTTTTCTTAGTTAGTGCGTCAGTGCTGCGCCGTTGGTGTTGTTCACAGTGATTGGCCGAACCCGGAGACAGTGCAGTCTACAGTTCCCACGAATATGTGCCGCTGGGTATCTGCCACTTGGTAGGTTGTCGTGCCGCTAGCTATGTCCTGTCGTCTTCATGCCGTCGTCTTTACGTCATCGTCGTCATGCTACCATCGTCACGTCATCCCACGCCATTGTCCTCATACAACCCGCTTTATACACTCATATTCACGTCATCGTCCTTATGCACTTCTCGTCACCCCATTGTCGTTAAGCCGTGGTCGTCATACCACCTTTGTCTTTCTAATTAGGCAATTTCTACTTCGCCATGCAATCGTAATCGTGCTCTTCAATAAATCGCGATTATAAAGCTGCTGCCATGCCATTGTCGCCATGCTGTCGTTGTTGTGCATTTTGTTGTGATACCGCCGTCGGGGTGCCGTCGGGGTCGTTACATCGTCGTCATTCCAGTTTCGTCATCCAATTCAATGTCGTCGCCCCTCCATCGCTGTCATGCAGTCGTCATACAATAGCGCACTCCTCGCTATCCCGCTCTCCTCATTCTAGGGGTCGGCGTCACGCTTTTAAAACCCAGGAGTACTTGTGAAGGCTCGTGACAATGCTATCCTCGTCATTTCAGAATTACTATTGTCGTGATGCCATTGTCGTCGTATACTGTATTTGGCTGCGCCAGTGTGTGGATAGAAATCCGGCGAGTGCTCGAACACCGGAGAGAACAGTAGTAGTTTAAACGAGAACGCTAGCAAACATCATTTACGCTTAAATACCATGGAAGGAGCGGGACCTTCATACTCCCAAGCGGTTCGGTGGGCTCGAGATCGCGAGTGAGAACGCCTAGTCCACAGCACAGCTAATGCTTAAACATCCACGTTACACACTCGTAACCATCCTGTGAGTTCTTTGTTTTTTTCTAAACTTAACATGCGCAGTTTTATTGTTGGTTCCTTGTGTTTAGTATATATTATATAATTGAAGGAACGCCTTCAGAGCACCTCCAGCAATTAACACTAAATGTGGAACTGAATCGCAGCTAGGCCATATCAATGAACGTAATTTAATCAGTTGACGTTCAGACCACATAACTCTTTAATATACGCACGAAATTTGCCTCATATGTGTAACATTTGTCTTGTTTAAGAATGTGGGATTTCATTGGGCTGCTATCCCCACACATTTACGTTGTCACTTGTAAATTTGCTACGAACACGTTTTATGAGCGGAAAACTCAGCAACCAAATTGATCTGTTAAACTGCTTCTACTGCTTCTACGTTGGTTTGTGAGGCTTTGGTTGAGACGCTGCTGATAGCAAAATTTTGCAATGGTCTTACACAGAGATGCTTAAAAGGAACTTCTTTCCGCAGAAACTGACATACGCTCGTAAGGTGATTAAATAGTGATTCTAGCCTGGTAGTTTTGAATGTGCACTGCGTGCTTAACGCCTACAAACTAAGACGAAAAGGGTGACTTCGGCAATAAGTTTAAAGATGGTCATTTTGCTTTCTTATAAATGTAACTACGAAAGGTCATTTCAAATATCATGACATAACTATAGTAATACATTTATTTGTAAAATCAAACAAATGAAGCTCTACAATACCCTGTTTGTTCCAACAACTAAATCAAGCGCCACGCCCACACTGCATGGCAGCGTCTCTCATTTACGCAGCGTGTTCTGTAATAAGAGCGAGAGAGAGATGACTGTGACTGCAAACAGGCCTAATTGATGACGCGTCCCTGCGGCGGCAGTCATCTGTGCCGTTTCACAGCTTCAGTGCTAATCGCATTAACGTCGGCATTCATCGTGAGATGGGCTCTGCCAGAATATTCTCCCCCCCCCCCCCTCTTTGCTTACACTCTCTCCACGTTACTTGGGCTGCTACAATATTGCACATCGCTGGAACTTTGTGAAGGTAGTATAAATGGACACCGCTTACAGGAGCTTATTGTGTTTGTAATGCGTTAGCATTAGCAGTGTCAAAGCAGAAGCACCTTGCATACGCGCGCAGTGTGGGAAGGCAGCTACGTGGTGTGTATGTATATATAGAGTCATATTGTAAGAAGTCAACAAGCAATGACACAAAACACAGCATAGGGGAAATTATCCGTCGTTCTTAACTGAATTAAAGAAATGACAAATACATGGCAATAAAAGTGGAAGAAAGCAACAAGGAGCCGCTAGTGGGATACGAAGCCACGTCCTCACATTACCACTTTCATTACCACTTCATGTGCTAATTGAAGTGGTAATGTCCAGGCAATGGTGTGCTATTGACCTATACTACATGTAGGTTAGTTTTGGAGGAAAATTTTCATACTTCAGTTAGCATTGTGCATCATAAAGGAAAAACAAAGCAATAAAGAATTCTAAGCCAAGTATTTCATGTCTTCCCAGTTAAAGGGTTCACCAAATTGATGTCGTTGATGTTCCAGATCCCATTTTTATAATTGCTGTTCTAGGCAGTGACTGCTTACAATTGCATAAATTTTAATCACAACTAGTGTAGTGTCCATTGCGTCCTTATTGCAGCTATATGCAGTTTCTTTTATCTCTTTGAATGATTATGTTCTAAGCTTGGTATTGTTGTGTTTTGTCTTTTTTTGCTATCTATAACATTGTATAAGGTATTTACAGTTTCTTTGTTATTGGCGTTCTAAGTTCTACACGTATGCTTGCAACATATTTTTCCGGCCTTCTGTAGGCAATGTCTGGGAGTTTGGGGCTAGTCAAGTTGCCCTGGAGCAACTTTCCCCCCTCTTTTTCCCACAATCCTTTGAATTCTGTGGATATAAACAATAACATTACTGTAGGAGTGCTTCGCCGGCACAAAAGGTCCAAGCTTGGAACTTCAGGACCAGCCTTATTAGTATTTTCTTTGAATGTACATTTTTTGTTTTGTTCGCGTAACCCTATAGGGCCGCTCTCTCTTTTTTTTTCTTTTTTGTTACGAAGTGCCGTCTATTATGCCTCCAGAGCGTCCCAACAGGCATCAGTAATACAGGTCATAGCAAGCCAAGAAGCAAGAATTAGTTGCACAATAGGTAAAGTTAAAGGTACGCGAGAGAGAGAGAGAGAGAAAACACTTTATTTGCACTCGTCAGAGAGTATGGGTGATCGGGGTGAGACGCAGCTCGCCCTTTCACCGTCTACTTCCCCCCTAGACGTCGGCCGGAATCAGTTGGCTTCCGGCAGCGGCCTGGGCTTGACAGATGGCTTGTTTTTGGGCTTGTTCTTCCTGGCTTTGGAGGGAGGATTGCGAAGAATTAGCGCCAATCGAGTAAAAAATTGACCACATTACACAATACCCCTGTAAAGAGTGCACCGCCGTAGATGCGACCATGTTGAGGCAATGCCGCTGGAAGGCACACTTTTTCGAAGTGGAGTGACTTCGCTTACACTAAGTAGCGCTCGCGCGACGCAATGGTGTCAACGGCGAGTTGAATTCGAACAGCAAGACGTGATGAACAAGTTGGCTATTTTTAAAGCTTACTGTGATGCGTTCATATTTCTTCTACAGGGACTGATCCGTTCTACTTTTCCGCGCCGACAAAAAAAATCGTCCTGGTTATACGTTTTCCTTTTCAAGAATTTTCCTCCATTTTGCGAACTTCGGCAAAACGGATTTGCCATATTCAGGGTCCCTGTGCTGCTTCGAGTTAATGATAATACGCCATCAGAATGCGATGTGCTGGACGGCTGATTATCTCAGATGGCAGAGCGACCACGCCGGCAAGACTTGTTCGACTTGGGTTCGATTCCCAGAACATTACAAATTTTTCACCAGCTACGAAGCTTTCCTTCTGAGACACCTGTGTAGGTTTCCTTTGTAACTACGTTCTACAGTAGGATGGATGGCAATTTTCGCTTTTTATGATTGTTCTTTTACTTTAAGTGCTTTCTTGGAACTCGTTTTCCACCAAATTGGATGTTAAGTGGTCTCATTGCAAGCACACACTCGTCATATACGACGCTAATTCATGTCAATACGATACATATGCACGCTTGTGAACTGCAATGAGGAGTCGATAAGGATACAGTACGTTAATATCCGTCCAATCCGGCGAGTAGAAAAGGAGTAGCAAAAGTTATAAAAAATATATTTTTGTAAAGTCAATTGAAGTCCAGTGAGTGAAGGTAAACTTATGAGCCAGCTTGCGTAGCACGCTTGCAGAATCGTTTGCTAATAGTACAATAAATGAACATCTGCTGCTATCATGAACAGCATGCAAAATTTCGCCTGCGTGGCCACTAGCGATGATACTGCAGCGGCTGGTATCTTTAGAAAAGGTGCACCCTTGAACTTTTCACCATTCGCGACGACCTTCTGCACCGAAGCAACTACGCATCTGACGGCCGCAAATGGCTACTCGTCATACCGCGCAGCGCGCGCTGCACTATCTGCGCATACTTTCACGTTGACCCGCAGTGCGCCCACGCTGGAGTCTTCAAAACATATGAACGACTTCGTCAGTGCTACTACTGGCGAGTAATGTTTACATACGTCCGCAAATTTGTTCGCTCATGTACGGACTGCCTGCGTCGGAAATCTTCGCCTTGCCGTTCAGCTGGAGCTTTGCAGCCCCTTCCCTGTCCCGCCCGACCATTTGATTGAGCGGGCATTGATCTGTATGGTCCGCTTCCTATGACAACTGCCGGTAACCGCTGGATCATCGTCGCCGTCAACCATCTTACGCGATATGCTGAAACTGCGGCACTACCTGCCGCCACGGCGCGCGACATCGCCTCCTTTCTGCTCCGCTGTTTCATCCTCCGTCACGGCCCACCTCGTGAACTTCTCAGCGACAGAGGGCGCGTCTTTTTGTCTGAGGTTGCCGAAGCTTTTCTGGCTCAGTGCCACGTTATTCATAGGACAACCACCGCCTACAACCCCCAGACGAATGGACTCACGGAACGTTTCAACCGGACCCTGGGTGACATGCTGGCCATGTACGCCGCATCTGACCACACAGATTGGGACCTTATCCTACCATTTGTTACGTTCGCCTACAACACTGCAACAAACTACCACTGGCTTTTCCCCCTACTTTTTGCTCTACGGCCGTCACCCATCCCACACCGTGGACACCCTGTTACCCTACCAGCCCGATGCTTCTGAGTGTGTGCACGTTTCGACTGCAGCGCGTCATGCCGAGGAGTGTCGCAAGTTAGCGCGCCACTTCACCACCGCTGAGCAACAGCGCCAGAAAAGGCTCCATGACGCTCACTGTGAGCAACCTGTCTTCTTTCCCGGCGACCTCGTCTGTCTGTCAGTACCTGTGCATGCTCCTGGCCCCTCTTCAAAAGTTCTTCCCCGCTTCGATGGACCTTATCGCATGGTCCAGCGCACGTCTGCGGTGAATTACCTAATCGAACCACTGACACCCCCCTCTGACCTCCGTTGTCGTGGACGTGACACTGTTCACGTCGATCGCCTTAAGCTTTACCGTGAGCCGCTCGTGATCACTACTGTTTGAGCCGCCAGGATGGCTGCTTTTTCTCCCGGCGGTGATTGTGATGAAGAAGACGTACAACATGCTCTGGAGATGATGCACACCACCAACAGTAGCAGCATCGTGATCGCTCCGCAAAATACGACGCCGAAGTTACGGCTAAGAGCGCTGCCAATCCCCGAAGTGGGTACGAGCCATGTGCTGAGGACATCATCATCATCATCAGCGCTGCCCGACGTAACTGTTTAGCCGCCCGTTCTCTGCCAGTATATCCGGAGGATCTACATCTACGCCTGTATCAATAAACCTCATTTCAACAGTTTTAAGTCATGAACCTGCCTCATTTTCGAAATAGTTAGGTCATGACATTTGCAGCATAACAGATCTAGAAGGCATCGTGGGCTGTCTTAATGTGACAGAGTACCTACCAAACAAAAGTGTGGTCTAAGTCGTACTGTGAAATTACTTATGCAAGCACTGGTTCTTGGTGTTTTGCAACTTACATGGGGGTTCCTCGAAATTCGCATTGGGGATACATACGCGGTGATAATAGCCAAAGCAAACTTCTGGCATATAGATATCATCAACTAAAGAAAAATTTCGACAAGCACATGTAAAGAGACAAATACAGGCGCTACGGGTCAAAGAAAGAACATGTAGACAGCGCAACGAATAACAAATTTCAACATTAGGCATATAGAAACGTTGCTCTTATGCTTTCGTTGCCATTTCCGATCTACAGTGTGACACGAGAATTGATGATGCTCTGAACTGGATTCATCGTGGCTGCACACGTGTGCTCCTGCCGTCATCAATGTTTTCAGCAAACATCTAACATCCTCTATCTACCGGTCGTGCACAGTACAACGGTGGCGAAAGCAACTGGGAGAGGGAACCCCACCAAGAATCAGAGCGTTTCTAAGCGACATCGATACTTCTTTCCTCCAGTCGCCGCATATACGATTCCCCGTTCGGTAAATTAGATTTTGCGCAAAACTCGCTTGCCGAAGTATCGACGCAGTGAGTGAAATGATCGCACAGCGTGGAATGGTAGGTGTGGAGTGATATATTGAGAGAAAAGGCTTCTATTCCTATTCGAACTCTGGCTTACTTACGCGGGTCCAACCACGCTCTGCAGGCGTGTTGTTTCCGCAAGTGCGTGGTATCAAATGTCTTGGTGAGCGGTGAATACGCGGATATGAAAACCGAAGTGAATTCTGGAGAAGCAAGAGCAAGAAACAATGGTCTTCCCGGGTGAGTATTTTTTTTTTTTTAGTTTCCGAAATTGTTCTTGCAATCTGGTGATTTCCTGAATCTATCAAAGATGCTTGCATTATTCTAACAGTGCAAAAAAAAAAAAAACGAACAGGACCATAAACAAACACGATAGGACAAGTGCTTCGTTCCTCTTATTCTTTGTCGTTATTTGACTGCTGGAAGCAGGATAAGACATTTCATCTATGTCAAAGTATTGTTGCTATTAAATATGTACCTATCTGTGATAGATACAACGAGATGAATTGGATGTATCTTTTTACTTTTGGAATGGGGCAAAAAGCCACGGTTCTTGTTTTACCCGATGCGTCTAAAGTGAATGACTACCGTGATCTTATCAAATGTATAAAACTTTGTTTAATAAATATCCGGTCCCTTTCTGCAGTATTAAATAGCACCTTTACCAGAATTTGTCGTTCAACAAGGCACATGAAGTTTATACTAGCCAGTCCGATTTTCGCTAACCACGTAATCGAGGAAGTTGCATATCAGTGCATGCAGAAATAGGCGACAAAAAGCGCATAAGAAAGGCATTTTCTTATGAACTTTTGAAGCCGTCGGAAGCAGCACTACGCGATGTAATCGCGGTGTTCCTTGCGGTTGGGAGCTGGTATATAATGCCTATTTTAGTAATACATGATAAAAAAATTGACAGAGAAATTTTGATACAACTTTTTTTTGCTTCAAGTGGAAAAAATAATTAGGAAACGTGTGCAGATATTCGAAATTTTTATTACAAATTTTGTGGTCTTTACTAAACCATTAGCATTCCATTGGAGCTATCAATTTTTAGGGTTGCTGAATATTCGTTTTTGTTTGCATGTAATAGAACTCCAACTATCAGCAGCATTGTTATCTCTGCCAGCACTTAAAGGTTTTTTGGATGAATTATTAGATGGTTTCTTCTCGACTATCAGCCCATAACCACCTGTCCCGTTAGTCTTGTACACGGGGTTTTTCATAATCCTTGAACTGACGATAAGTCGTTGGCTGAGTGAGAATGGAGATGGCGAGGCAATTCCTTACACTGCCGGGTCAGATAATTTGAAACACGCACACACACAAACACACATTTTACAAACACTGAATGAATTCCCTTAACTTTAACTTACACTAAAAGGAGCAGTGATTACGTTCATTAACAAAAGGACACCGGAGCGTGTAGAGCGAGAAGACCAAGAAATGGAATAAAAAATTATTGCTGTAGGAGCAGCACAATAGTACTGTAACGCCGTCGCTAAATAATTTCTCTCAAAATGCCCATACATCTGGACTTAGTCATCGCACACGTTTGGTGCCCTAGTCTCATGGCAGCCTGTGGCTCTTCATCGTCATCCCTTACGTAATAAAACTTCACCGCCACGTGCTTGCTTTTTTATTTGAAAATGTTCTTTTAACAGTTCTTACCAACTCTTCCGCGACAGCAACATCTCTTGCAAACAACATAGAGAAATTTTAAGCCTCAAATTTAAACGTGAGTACAAAGATGTTTTTTTTTTAGCAATGTATCCTATGATTCTCTGAAATTCCAAGCTGTCGGCTTAAGGCTGTGTTAAATAAGTAAAGAGAAAAGTTGACAAGGAAGTGACTAAGAGAACATGAATAAATAAAGAAGTGGTGGTATAAGGCGGAGAGAAAAGGCGAAGGAATGTGGAATAAACTGGCAGATAACAAAAAAAAAAGAAAGAAAAAAGAGGGGAGAGGGCATTGGGCGGCAGAGAGGTTGAGAACCGGTGCTCTAATGAACACGTCTGAACAAAGACCAACGAGGCGGAGAAATCTCTCGGAGGAAGAGATTGAGACGGCGTGCCAACTGCTCACCGTTAATGCAGAAAGAACAGGAATTCGGCCCAGGAGAATTAAAGAATAAGTGAGACGCGATGGGCTTCCATGCACCGTCACTAAGCTCAGTGCGTGCTCGTGCGAGCGGCAAGCACCCCAGCTTTTAAATGCGCTTCCTTCGTGTTAGAAGAAACTCGAAGGTTGAAGAGCGCCCGCTGCCGAAAGAGATTTTGTTGCGTTTACCGGTCAACATATATGTCATATGTCAGCTTCACTTCTTCGACACTTCTTTTCCTCCTTATTTGCATTTCCGCAGCTGACTCGACAGAGCACCATCAAATTGTCTATTTACGTGCTCCTGCCACGAGGACATCTGTGTTGAACAAATCGAGAAATAAAGAAGCTTTTGAGAATTCGGAACACGCGTATACCCGAAACATACGAAGTCGACTGATTTTCACAAGGTCCTCATTTCGCGCCACTGGCTGCTACCGTTATTTTGTTCCTTAAGCTATCGCGCAGCTTGTTTATAGAACAGTGTGGGAACACCAAGTTACGGAAATCAAGAAAAAAAAGATTATCATCCGCCCAAGTGCCGCGTTCTAACCTCGGATTGATTACAAGTTTCGTTTTTCCCAAAACATAGTATCTTGCAAATTACCACAAATCTCGTTTGCCGCACAAAGTAACAAAAGTTAACGTAACCTGTTAAGGGAACATTTGTTTTTGCATAAATATGCATATTTATCTTGCATTAGAAACATCGTATTGTCAGCAGTAGATACATTTAGTGCGCAGATCATCGGTTTCTCGTGGTTCCACGCCAAGCAGGATTAAGTAAAGCTCCCCGACGAATAATATTTAAACTTTCAGGAGTTGAACGGGAAGGTAATGAATGACATTGAGCTTAGAAATATTTGAAGTCACCGAATTTTAGAATTCATCATAACACTTTATAAAAGGCTCTGAAATAACATTTTCAAATGCATTTCTTTCTCTTTTTGGGCCCATGTACACATTGGTGTTAGAGTTAACAAAATATTAGGAATCACAATATAAACCTTGTAGACAATGACAAACATGTGTAGTGCACACTAAGTTTCTATATAACGGCTAAACAACTTTATACTGAAGTTTTTTTTTCGTGGCGTGATTCTTGCGAGCGCGAAGAACTGAATTCCAGAAAGCATATAACGAAGCGTTAGAGAAGGAAGGTCAAGCACGAGAACTGACTACCAAATAGATTTATTGGTCAAGAAGACACAGATACATACACAAGGGTTATCAAACGCTGTATTATGGGCACTAGTCACATCGGTAGGTTACATCGGCAGGTAGTCACATCGGTAGCTGTAAGATCTTGTAAAAACGCACGCACGGCAAGAGTCTTTTTTTTTGTGTGGTTCAAAAACACACTTGATTCGCCTTGACATAGGCTCCAGAGCGCGATAATCTTCTCGTTTAAAACCACTAGTGGTTGACTGCTGTCACCATGTTTATAAATATAATAGGCCTTAGAAATGTCCCGTATTGCCCAATCATGTTCCCCGAACAAAGCACGTTTGCCTCCTGAAACCGAGGGCTACAGGCGGAGCTGTGGCTGTACAACACTAGGTTATGTGTTCTTTTCATTATGTATGTCGTTTTTGATTTCTGCCAGCCTTTTGCTTATATAGCGTCCTGTTTGCTCTATATAACTATAGCGGCATGTGAACGGTATTCGATATACGACCCGTACGCAGCAATCGGCAAATTTCTGTTCAGAATGAACGTGCTAAATAATTTCATGAGTCAGGAATATGTGACCCATATACGCACCACTGGCGCACAACATATGAAGAAAGCTCAGGCAGCCGGTTACGTCGCTCACGTGACTGGACGACTTTGAGTGCGCAAAGTTCTTCAGAGGCGCTTAGTAATTCTTGCCACCCTAATTCAGCAGTAGCGTGAATATAAAGGTGTTTTGCCGTCGTGTTGATATCAGAGTGTGACTGCTTAGCTGATGCTTAACGTACAGGTCAGGTAAAACAGACCTCAGACGGACGTTCACGATCGTCGTTGCGCGATGTGCCGGACGCGGCTACTTCAGCAGTGAAGGATTAGGGACGGGCTGCCGTTCCGCATCCGAGGGCCACTGACATGAAAAAAAAAAATAGAAGTTTCAACGTCTAATATGTATGGTGCTTTCTGGTTTACTTTTTCTCTGCTTTGTTCTTTCTTTGCATTTTGTCTACGAGCCAGTTACCACAAAGCGTTTTATCAATAAAGGATGTCTTCGACCTTTTTCCCGTTCTTTCACTCGCCATTTTCTACAGTGTGTTGTTTTTTTCTTTGACGTATGAGAAGCTCTTTCACTTTAGCTGTTTTCCTTAAGTCAAAAGAAGATAAAGCAAATGGTAAAACTAGAGACGACAGAATGAGTACCCCACTCTGAAGAGGAGTGAGCGAAAAAGAGTAAAGAAAGAAGAAATTCTCAACGCTACAGAAAATGGACTCGATAATGACGCCAGCGTGCGAAAACAACTTTTTCGCTTGCTCCATTTGACCCGCTCAGGAAGCAGTTTGTCTTTATACGGACGGGAAAGTATCTTTATTCTCGCTATTCAGTCGGTGCTGGAAGAGAGGGTACTGTATGCACAGCTGTTGTCGAGCTGTGGCTCATGATTTAAACTGGATCGGCCAGCAGCTGGGGCCGCACGTGTGAGAAAAAACATTTCACTTTTCGTGACTGCACTTCAGAACGCGAGAATTTTGGGTACATCGCATTCGTTACCGGGGGTTGAAACATTCATAGTCAAGCGTTTTTGTTTTTCAGGCCAATCCGAACGTGACTATCATGCCGTGAATTTAACGCACGACCTCATTCTAAGCATCAAATAGCATTGGGCACTGGATAACCTGAGCCGGCCCCGGATCATTGCGCCGTAGAAACAGATGTACACACAACAAAATACATGTGGTTTGCATGAAAGCCCCAATCTACAGTTTCCCTGGAACAGATGTCATTACGCTATCGTAAAGCTCGACGAAATCCCATAAGAAAGAGCAGGTAATAATGCTGATACTGTACAGAACTTTCTTATCAATTTTCTGACTTCATCAAAACAGCCTAGCTGTCGCCCCACTGGTGCGAGCAGATCAAAACGCGAGAGTGTACTGCGTTGCTGAAATATAGTTGTGTCACAAGTCGAATATCGGAGAATGCTTTGAGAAAATATATTTTAAAAGTGCCGGTTACGAATAGAAAATAACGTTCTTTTGTGGCAGCTCAATACCGGAATGCAAAAAAAAAAAAAAACTATATGAATTGCGCGGTAAGTGAGCAAACTTTGTCGTACGATACCCAACTCTGAAAAACGGCAGTTTAGTCAAGATTTCTTAATGTAACCACATGAAAAATGACCTGCGTTGCGATGCGTCTCACTCACTGTCATTTTGCATTCTACCAATGAAATCAGTAATGAGTGCACATGACAAAAGTGGAACATCAATGTTCTTTACTTTCTACGCATTCAATAGTAAAATCAGCTTTTTCGATGAGGATGCTTTTTATTGTGTGCAAAATAAAGGAACCAGCTATCCGAAATAAGTAATTTGAGAAACGGCTCTCAAATTTTTTCTATATACTTGTTCTAGCTGGTGTACTGCTAAAGAAGACGCCGTAACGAATGAGATGCGGATGAAAAGTGACACGCTCTTCAATTGCCAGTTCTGAGCGATAAGCCGTATGTTAGCACCACATTTTTGCAGGTACTGTTACAAGTAAACCGTTGGTCTTATGGCCGGCGTAGCTAATGTATTTAGCCCTATTACAACCACGAATGTCATAGAACTGGGAGCTTGCAATGAATAATGATTGGAAACGGTAAAAGTATAGCAGAATGTCTTCTTCTTATATTTTGAACGACATATTCAAAGATGATTTTACTACGATCAGGTTTGGCTGTAATTCATTCTGATGTCCTCCTCCTTGGCGAAATGATAAAAAAAAAATGCAGAACCAACACTCCTGTGTGAGTGAAGCGAAGTTTTAGTAAATGAATTAGATAAATACTTTACAACTAATGACGATGCGTACATTTCTGAGTACTTTTACATTATGTAACGTCTGACCTCATAAAATGTTTGCGTTTATTGACCACATAAGTGTCCTTAATGTCAAGTAATTTTTATGTGTACGCACTGCTTCGCTGACAAGCGAAGCCAGAAATGCATACTCCAAATCAGGCGGATGCACAGTATGAGACACATACACAGCCATATCATACGGACGAAAGCAATGTATGGTGCTTGTCGAGGGAAGAATGGTGATGACAGGTGATGCAAAGAAGTACGACACGTATCTGGCAACATTTGGAGATACTCTGCCAATTGTGCCACAGTGGGACATTCCCGTTCATATTTGGACGAGTTGGATTGCAGCTTCGCCTTTCGAAATACATCAAGTATAGCTGTTAGACGCTAAAGGTGAGAGTCGAACGTTGGCGAAAAGATGATGATGTCGTCGAGGTAACATAGACACGTGGACCATTTAAAAACTTGGAGCAAGGAGTCCATCATACGCTCAAAGGTGGCAGGGGCATTGCAAAACCCAAACGGCATTACTTTAAATTGGTATAGGCCATCAGGTGTTATGAAGGCGGTTTTTTCTCTCTCGATATCGTCAACAGCAATCTGCCAGTATCCAGAGAGAAGATCAATAGAAGATAAATAACTGGAACCGTGAAGGCAGTGAAGGGCTTCGTCGATACGTGGGAGCTGGTAGACGTCCTTCTTAGTCATTTTGTTCAAATGACGGTAGTCTACACAGAAGCGCCACGTGTCGTCCTTCTTAATCAGCACCACAGGTGACGCCCAGGGACTCGAAGAAGGCTCAATGATGTCTTTATCTAGCATTTTCGTCATTTCATGTTGAATTACTCGGTCTTCCGACGCAGAAACGCGATATGGTCGTCGATGAATAGGCGTAGCATCGCCAGTAGGAATCCGATGCTTGACCGCGAGCGTTTGGCCTAAAGGGCGATCGTCGAAGTCCAAAATATCTCTGTAGGCCGATAACACTTTGCAAATATCTTTGCAATGCTAAAGAGACAGCGGAGCTGATGGGCACCTAGCTAGTCGTGGCTTTTGAGCTAGGCTAAGCACTACCAAGTCATCCCCAGCATTTCCCGGAATTTATTTATTATTGATTGATTATCGATTAGCTATTGATTGGTTATCGATTGTCTATCACAAGATATTGGCCACGTATTTGGGCTAGGTTAAGCACTACCAAGTTATCGGAATTTATTGAATATTGATCGATTATTGATTAGCTACTGACTGGCTATCGATTGGCTTTTGTAAGGTATTGGCCACGTATTTGGGCTCGGCTAAGCACTACCAAGTCATCCCCAGCATTTTCAGAAATTTATTGTTTATTGACCAATTATCGAGAAGCTATTGATTGGCTATTGATTGCCTGTCGATGACTGACTAAGTTTAAGTAGTGCCCACCATTCTTAGCTAGACATATAGTCTCAGCTTTGCTAGTTCACATGGGTATGTGCCATTGCGCGTGGACCCTTTGTGCACTGCTGCCAGGATCGGCCAACATTTTTGGATTCAGCAGACACATTACGCGCGGCTGAAACAGCTCCGCTGTTAAAAATGAGAACTTCATCTGTTTTACTATTTTCTTTGATAAGAGATACAATCATCTGGTAAGATACACAGTAAAGAGAGTGGTATGGATCAGAGAACAAAGGGGGATAACCGGTATTCTAGTTGACATTAAGCGGAAAAAATGGAGCTGGGCAGGCCATGTAATGCGTAGGATGGATAACCGATGGACCATTAGAGCTACAGAATGGATACCAAGAGAAGGGAAGCGCAGTCGAGGACGGCAGAAAACTAGGTGGGGTGATGAAGTTAGGAAATTCGCATAGGCAAGATCAGGCGCAATCAGCTAGTACAAGACAGGGTAATTGGAGATCGCAGGGAGAGGCCTTCGTCCTGCAGTGGACATAAATGTAGACTGATGATGATGACAGTCATCTTGCACGTGTCACTTCAGTTTCGCACAGAATGCATTGAACCATGCAATGCATAATGGTCGCGTGTGCTCGAAGGCCTACTTAGGCCCTTCAATGAGCGGGCCCGGGCCCGTGGCTTCAAGCCCGATTCCGGCCCGGGCCCGTGGCTTCAAGCCCGATTCCGGCCCTGGCCCATGGCCTCTAGCCCGGGCCCGGCCCGAGCCCGCCGACAAACGCTTCGCAAGGCGCGGCCCGTGGGATGGGCCGGGCCGGGCCCGGGCTTTCGGGCCAGCCCGGGTCCGTGCAGTGCTCTAATGCACGCAAGAGCAATGAGTTATAAGAGCAACGACATAGCAAACATGCCGCTACTTCGTACACTATCCATGTTTCCTTTCTTTCAAGAATGAACGCGGACAGAT
The DNA here is from genome assembly GCF_013339745.2 of Dermacentor silvarum. Lineage (NCBI taxonomy): Eukaryota > Metazoa > Arthropoda > Arachnida > Ixodida > Ixodidae > Dermacentor > Dermacentor silvarum. Next base: position 64,697,868 of record NC_051159.1, on the reverse strand, counting down.
GAGAATGAAAATTATATAAAAAGAAACTAGGTGGGGACGATGCTGTGTTTTCGCTAGTCCTTTTGTTGCGCCTACTGGTCGATGAACAGGAAAAGCAAGAAAGGGGCAGACACATCACAAATCGGCTGGAGTTTCTGGCGTCTTGCTTCCTCGTCGCCGACTAGAGAAAATGGCGTCACGTTGTTTCTACTGAAAGCAACTCGTCATGGTTGAGCGATTGAATGGGGCTGTGCTAGCTGAATCTGTAGTTTCCTCTGGTTCATTCGGCATGTTCCAAATTATGTCGGGTGCCAATTCCCGCCTCCCCCCCCCCCCCCCCTGTCGGCAGTACATGGTAGAGACTATAATGGTACGTCAATACACGAACAGGTGGCGCGTCATCTCGTGGCATTCCTACTGCAGACAAATGGGCTCGTGGTGCGCACATACATTTGCTCGTCTCTAAGTGTATCGTCTTCTCGAGATTCAGCATATTCCGCGTCATTGACCATTCAGGATGAAATGCGCTGCACCGCTTCCCCTGGAAGCGGTGGAGTTTATTTTTAATTAAATTAGCCGCAGTTTTATCGCTATACATGGGAAAAGGCTTGTAGGGTTATACAAAAGAAAGGATCGTCACTCTGCTTCCCCTGTAGCTCACTGACACAATGTTGCGGACGATGAGCGCACTATATCGTCAGGAATCGCCCTGGTTGCTTAGTGGACATGGTGTTGGACTGCTTAGCACGGCCACGGCGGCCGCATTTCGATGGGGGGTTAAATGCGAGAACACCCGTGTACATAGATTTCTGTGCAAGTTAAAGAACCCCAGGTGGTCCAAATTATTCTGGAGTCCCCCACTACAGCGTGCCTCGTAATCAGATCGCGGTTTTCTCTCGTAAAACCCCATTATTTGTAATACCGCCTGGACCTACAGGTTGTTTTCACGGCAATGCTACCGCTGTCTTTTTTTTTTTTTTTTCTTTATCATACGTGTAAATTAGAAAGCCATAGTTACCCTCACTGTGATAATGAAATATCCAGTCCACAATCTCCACCCAACGTTTGTTGGCTCGACAACTTGGTGTGACGCTATGATCTTTAATTACCAGTTGCCAAGGCTTCTCCACAAGAAGTACCAGAAGGCGCTTCATCTGACAGAAACTGACTAACTTCCATCACACTAGTTTTTCTCATCGTTTTCAGAGCATACCGTAAGCTTCATGCTAGCATCGTGCTACAGTCGGGTAGATGAACATTTTCTCTTTCGTGGTTGTCTCTCCGGCTTAGAGACATCAGTGAAGCGGACCTGTCATAATCATTGACCTTGCGCTTTTGTTTGTCGATTAATACGGCCTCACTTTGCGATTTCATAGCCTTTTTCGTAGCTGGTATGGTTAAGCGACCGCGCCGTTAAGCCATTGTTCTAGGTTTCAATCCCTGGATGAGAATGAACGTTCTTCAATTGTAAAGCCTTCTTTCAGGGAAATGCGCAAATATCAGTGCGTTGGTGCTATATATACAGTCAAGCGCATGACTGTTGTTTTCGTTCATTTTTGTACACCTTGCGGCTTTCCGCAGGTCTGATATGAATGCGTGCGCGCAAAATACTGACAATTATACATGTACCATGCTACGCACCTCTTTTTCCGTAGTGGAGATCACAGCAGCACGATCCGTAGTTTGATGGTGCCTTTTAAATGCTTGTCAAGAGCAACTTCGGTCTCGGTTTTTGAACAAAAGGTTTGCTTAACTCACGTCACGTTGGTTTGGTGTATCTGGGAGCAAGCTACCTCGTAATTACTTCGAGAAACAAAGTGGCCACGGCTTTGAAGTGAGTCGTAAGCGTTATCAAAATGTGGGTCTCAGTGAGCAAGGAGTCGAGCATTGGTCGCGGATTAGGTAGTTTGAAGGTACGGGCTTAATTAGTGCCAATATAGTCGGAAGTCAACCACATCTACGGCAGTGCACCCTGTAAAGGGTGCACTGCCGTAGATATAGATATGTTGAGGCAAAGCCGCAGTACGGCACACTTTTGGGAGATGGAGCGCGTTCGCTTGGACCACGGTGTAAGATATAAGCTCTTTAGGTGAGGACACTCGCCAGACTCGATCGACCAGATAAAGTAGCAAAGGCGTGCGCCGATCGGCCCGGTGACGGCAGCGGATACCTATCGGCAGTACGACGCAACTTCAACACAGAAAGCTTTTTATTGTTTTAATCTCCCGTTGTTAGAGCAACCGGCGGTTCGCGGGAAATCCGAAATGATTGAGTGACGCACGAAAGTAGGTCATCGGGGAGAGGGCATGCGCGCGTTCCTTGTCGGCGTACGCTCTCGCCTGCGTTCTAACTGAAGTTGCGTCGTTCCGCCGATAGGTATCCGCTGCCGTCACCGCCCCGATAGACGCGCGCCCTTGCTACTTTATCTGGTCGATCGCGTCTAGCAAGCAAGCCGAGAAGTGTCCCCACCTAAAGAGTATATGTCTTACACCGTGGCTCGGACTAAGCAGGGCTCACGCGAGGCTATTGTGCATGAAAAGTGGCTTCGGTAGTGCCCACAACAAACAGAGGCTATTCGCAGAGTCTGAAAAATTACTATTACGGGCGTAATTATCGCCAATGTAGTCCAACATAACTACATTGCACAATAGACTGGATTTCCTCCGGGATCGGCACACCTTCTCTTGGTACGGACGGACGGACGGACGGACGGACGGACGGACGGACGGACGGACGGACGGACGGACGACAGACAGACAGGACAGACAGACAGACAGACAGACAGACGACAGACAGACAGACAGACAGACAGACAGACAGACAGACAGACAGACAGACAGACAGACAGACAGACAGACAGACAGACAGACAGACAGACAGACAGACAGACAGACAGACAGACAGACAGACAGACAGACAGACAGACAGACAGACAGACAGACAGACAGACAGACAGACAGACAGACAGACAGACAGACAGACAGACAGACAGACAGACAGACAGACAGACAGACAGACAGACAGACAGACAGACAGACAGACAGACAGACAGACAGACAGACAGACAGACAGACAGACAGACAGACAGACAGACAGACAGACAGACAGACAGACAGACAGACAGACAGACAGACAGACAGACAGACAGACAGACAGACAGACAGACAGACAGACAGACAGACAGACAGACAGACAGACAGACAGACAGACAGACAGACAGACAGACAGACAGACAGACAGACAGACAGACAGACAGACAGACAGACAGACAGACAGACAGACAGACAGACAGACAGACAGACAGACAGACAGACAGACGACAGGACGGACGACGGACGGACGGACGACGGACTGACGACTGGACGGACGGACGACGGACGGACGGACGGACGGACGACGGACGGACGGACGGACGGACGGACGGACGGACTGACGCGGACGGACGGACGGAACGGACAGACAGACAGACAGACAGACAGACGACAGACAGACAGACAGACAGACAGACAGACAGACAGACAGACAGACAGACAGACAGACAGACAGACAGACAGACAGACAGACAGACAGACAGACAGACAGACAGACAGACAGACAGACAGACAGACAGAGGTTTCAAAAACAAGTTCACCTTTATTCGTCTAGAATAATGTAACCAATATAATTGACCGAATAAAACATGTTTCAGTGGATGAAAAGTACTATTTCCAGCACACAGTCGTAATGTATAGCAACATTTGCGAAACATTTTCACAGAAGCATTCGCAATTCCGTGCGACACGATGCATTCATATCCAACAGTTACCAGAAAAGACATTGTCCCACATTATCATGTAGAAAACATTCGACTTTCTAATTTTTCTGCCCGTCGGACACTCAGAGCCTGTGTTACGGAGAGTGAAAGGACATAGCGCAACGTTTCTTCGCGGAGCGTACGGCATTTATCGTCACGATGAGTCAGAGCGCGTCGGATGCTGCAGCCTTGAACTTGCACGAAAAAAAAAAAAAACTGCACTCACACCTCTCGCCAATGAATGCCGTGCGCTAGGTCAAGCAAATTTTGAAGTGAAGCGCACGCCACACTTTCAACAAACATGCAAGGAAAAAAAAAACTCGGATGAAACCGCTGCGTTATAGGGAGCAACGAATTCCGTACAACATTATAATAACTGGTTTGCACAGTCTTGCCAAGTCTTGCGCCAGAATTATTGGTTCGTAGGTGTCACCAAGAACGAACTAATAAATTGTGAAATAGAAAAAATTACCATTTGTGGTTTCTTGTACAGCACAAATATTTGAAACGGAATATTTACTCGCAGGAGATTATTCTAATTAAATATTTTCGAACATTTTTTCAGATAGGTTTTCTAGTTTCAGTGTTTGTCCCCCCCCGCCCCCCCCCCCCTTACCTAGTCGCGCTTCAATCGGTCACCACTAGCTGATATCTCTGGCGATAGGTTTTGGCGCGCTTTTCGTTCCAAGCTTCGCGACCTATTTAGATGGACCTTGGCCAAGCGCCGGCGAAGCGGCAGTTAAACCCTCGCCTAGTCACGTGGTACCGCAGCGGCGAGGCTCCAAGCGAGCGCAGCTGCGACGCGTCTCCGCAGCGGATCACGTCGTGTGATGTCACACCTGCCTCAATTACGCTGCGGCGGCTCAATGTCATTGCGACACGATGAATGACCTTGCGAGATATGGCGTAATACAACTTTCGCTCTAAAAGCAACAGTTATGCGTGCGTTACATGTGGCTCATGGTCGCGTGTGCATTGCAGGCACGAGCCTCGCAGAAATTTAGCAAACCAATGTATCATGACGTCATGACGTAACCACCTCTTGGGCACCGAAATTGCAACTGGTTCTTTAATTATGGTGTTTTATGCACGAAACCCCCGTTCTGATTATGAGGCACGCAGTAGGACTCCGTAATAATTTGGACCACCTGGGGTTCTGTAACGTGCACCTAAATCCAGTACACTGGTGTTTTCGCATTTCGCACCTGGTTCAGGGCGTTCAAACGCTTGCCGTTATTTTTTGGGCGGTTGAGAGAGTTTAGAGCGTAATTAACGCAAGGATTTGAAATAATGACAATTTGAAAATGTCATGTCAGTATACTTTTGTAACGGACCGTCCAGTCTATTCCTCTAAGTTCACATGGAGAAATTATATTTTCTTTGTTTTCTCGTTGGCACACTTGCGTCAGTGTGTAACCTGTGAGATAGGTACAGAGTAGCCTTCTGACGAGCCTCAAGCTTGAAAAAAAAAAAGAAAGGCGGGCAGTTAGTGTCAAATGGAGCGGCCGGCAGTAAAGCATTCTGCGGAACATTTATTCGTGATCAGCGCTTTCTCAGATTTCGGCCACGTTTAATTTTTTTTAATAAACGTCGAATATAAGCTATGCTAAAGGTCCGATACTATACAGTACATTATTTTTTAGAATACGTTTATCCAGACCTTTTTGTGAAAAAACCTAGAATAAAAGAAAATGATGAAAAATGGAGAGAGCGAAGGTCGCACTTCTCTGTTTTTTAGATGTTCGCTCCTGAACCATACGGAACTCGTTGTTTCAATAGACATTTTTAGTTTCACGTACGTAGAAGCGCTATGCACGTGAAGACATTGCGGGATTGAAATACGCATGCGCTGAACGCAGGGAGCCCGTCGCGTCTCACGTACGCACGGGAGATCCGCGCCCTTGCGTTGCGCGACCCACATACGTGACGGGCTCTGCAAGTTACCAGGTCGCTAGGGAACGCAGCACAAACTAACACAGACTCGCAGTTCGCGAGGGTCGAGAATCCGGCGTTGGCTCCTATTCCGGCTCGTCTTCAACGAACTCGGTAGGAGTAATGTTCGTGTCTGCCGGCAGAGGGTGCCAATAGACATGTGGAAGAGGACCGGAAAACAGCGAGTTAGTTCCTACAGGCGTAATGGGCAAATGGTGCAACAGAAGGTCCCTGGACTGATGTATGCGGAAGACATAGTGCTACTAGCGGATAATACGAGAGATATGCAGCCACTTGCAAATATATTTAGTAACGCAGCGACGAATCCAGGCCTCAAGTTTAGCACAGAGGAATCGGGAATTATGATCTTTAATGAAGAGACGAGTAATTACGTGGTGTCAATTCAACAGTAAGTCATACCCATAGTCAACCAATATAAATAACTCGTCGTATAAATAAACGAAGGAAACACTTACTCAAGCAGCCACGAAGATTATCTGAAAGTAAAGGGGAAGTGGACTGCAGCAATAATGAAACACATATCACTGTGGGGTCACAATAAGTCTGATGTTGTGCGTGGAATCTGGAAAGGAGTTGTGGTGCCAGCGATAACATTCGCGAATGTCATTCTGTGCTTTTAAAACCGGATATCTTGTTGGGGTTGGAAGTTACCCAAAGATTGGTAGGCCGGTTGGCTTTGGGAGCCCACGACAAAACCACAAATGAGGTAGCGCAGGTTCACATGGGTTGGTCCTCTTTTGAAGTCAGAGAAGCGCAGAGCAAAATTAGTTTTAGTTTTGAAGAAAGACTCAGGAACATGGATGAAAAGAAATGGGTGGATCAAGTGCACGCGTATCTATCTGTACATGAAAAGCGTGGACACAGAATGGAGGAAGAGGTCAAGGAAGTTGGCAACCATGTACAGGATAATCGAAACTGTAAATAGACAACCAGGAGTCATCACAAAGAAAATGAGAGAAATAGAGACCGTGAATTTGATGCAAAGAAAAAAGGACCATGGCGACTAACAAGAATAATGGAAAGAAATTAGAAGGGATCATTTGTACGATAACACAAAGGGCAGTGCCTTGCTATTTGAGGCTCGAGCCGGCTGCCTAAGGACCAAAACATACCGGAGCAAATATTTGGAATTAGATGAGGCATGTATATGCTGCAGAAAAAATCCCGAGGCTCTCAGCACACCCTAATGGAATGCGAAGGGATTAACCCAGTGAGAACTGTAAGTAACGTTCTTCTTCGTCTTTCTGGGGTTTTACTTGCCAAAACCAGTTCTGATTATGAGGCACGCCGTAATGGAGGGCTCCGGATGAATTTCGACCACCTGGGGTTCTTTAACGTGCACTACAACGCAAGCACACGGGCATTTTTGCATTACGCCACCATCGAAATGCGGCCGCCGCGGCCGGGATTCGATCCCGCGATCTCGTGCTCAGCAGCGCAGCGCCTTAGCTGATTGAGCCACCGCGGCGGGTAAATTGCAGGTAACGTAACCTTCCAGAAGCGCTTGGATTTAAAATGGACGGAAGCATCAACCGGTCAGCAGTCGAGATCAGCAAGAGAGGTTCTGTGTATTGGTGGAAGACAAGCAGGGAAGAGATTGATGCGACCGGCTCCGTTACAGTCCCAGGTAACAGTACAAGGTGGATTTCAAAAAGAAAAAAAAAGAAAGAAAGAAATATTCAGGAGATGTATACAAAGAATGCTAGATAGCCAACATGTATATCATACCTGATTAAATCAAACAGGCTAGGTGACTATTTGTCGCCGCCCCGTTTCAAAAGGGATGCCATTCAGTCATCATCATCATAAAGCAACGATCTGTATGTTTGCGGGGCTTCCATCCACAGACTGTTGCGTACGGGAAACTAAGTGTCCCACGCATGTGACGCGTAGCACAAGTAGAACTCGCAAGCTTGCGTGAGCAAAGCTTCTGCGTACGTGAAACTAAAATTGCCTAATGTAGTTTGCAAATTTCGCAGTATTTTCGCGTGCCCGGGTTCACTTTGAGCAGAAAAGGTGCGCGGAAGCCGGCGCGGTGAATCTGCTTCTCCCCAATACAAGACCAATCTGTTTGTAATATCTACAACTGAAATCTGCAAATATAGATTAACTCATTATTACTTTTATTCCCGACCCGAACACTATCCAGTACCACTGCGCTGAGAAAGAAAATTTGCTTGAATGATATGGTCCCCCATCTTTGTTTCTGGGTGAACTAGGTTTTCATAGGGAAGAGTGTATGTTATCCAGCTGATGATAAAAGCTTGAATGAGTCGTATTGTTTCGCTTTCATGCAGCCCTCTCAATTTATTTGTGATTCTTCCGATTTGCATTGCTATTTGCTACGTTGTTGTTTCTGGCGGGGATAGTGTGATCAAGACACGAATTTTGATCCTTTCTGGAAGCGTGTTGTTTTCTAGTTGGAGATGCAGATTTGGCCTGTTAAGGTAGTTTCGTCCATGGGCTCTGATCCATTCGCACTTTTCTGGTGCAAAGTCCATACCGTGTTCTGCCACGCAGTTATGCAGTGCGTTGATGGCTTCTTGCAGGGTGCTTTCTTTGGGGCCGAACGAGCCTTTGTGTATTCATAAGGAGATATCATCCGCATCGAGCACGATTTTGAGGTTTTGTATTTGATGTAACCTTCTTGCTCAATTGTTCATGCCCATGTTGAACAATGGCGAGAGTATAGCTTCTTGTGAAGTTCCTTTGTTGTTCCTTGGTTGGGAAGTTCCTTTACCCAGTCAGTTTGGGTGACCGCATATTTTCCAATACTGTCCTTGTAGTGAGTGAGTGAGTGAAATAACTTTATTGAGGTCCAGAGAAGACGCAGGGGACACCCCGCGCCACCCGGCTAGTCCCACGTAGGGACCGGCAAGCCGAGCTTGACGGCCCGATCGCGGGCACTCTGGACGGCCAGGGTTTGGTCGTTGAGTTCGGGGCTGCCCAAAAGCGCAGCCCACCTATCCTCGCTGAAGGCGGAGCCGATGGCTTCACACTCCCACAACACATGGTTAAATGTTGCCGTTAGTCCACAGGAAGGGCAGTCCGCACTGGGATACCTTTCAGGGTATATAGCGTGAAGAACCGCAAGGTTAGGATACGCACGAGCTTGTAAAAGTCGAAGGGTCACCTCCCGCGCCCTGCATAAGGCAGGGTGCGGAAGGGGGAATACCCGTCTTGACAGATAATAATGCTTAGTGATCTCATTATACGTCATCAATGGTTCCCCACGGGGTAGGGGGACTGCGGAGGCGGCGCGGTCAGTGAGTCCTCGCGCGGCCTCGTGCGCGCTCTCGTTAGGGTTAGAGGGAGAGCCCTCAATCGACCCCAAGTGAGCGGGAAACCAAATGAGAGAATGTGGAGAGATACTTTTAAAGCTTTGGAGAATGCGAAGGGCCTGAGGGGAGACCATCCCGGTTTGGTAGGCCTTAATGGCCGCCTTAGAATCGCTATATATTACCTTTCTGGTAGTGCTGCCAGTTTGGAAGGATTTGACGTAGTCTTACGCTCCGTGATGAGCGTATGGGACATGGCGCCGAATGCGCTCTTTAGGTCTAACGCCAACACTATGTTTACTTTTCCAGTCAGCAATTTTACAGCTAAATTACTTTACTTCAACTACTTCACTAAATTACTTTGCGGCAAGTATTGCAATTTACGAATTGCAAACCACTTGGAATGAACGTCCAGAATGACACCAGTTTGTAGATATATATGCGCTCTCAAACTGGCCTAAAATATCGTCTGTACCCCAGGTAAAAAAAAAGAAAGAAAAGACTTGTTGGCTCGGAGTGCACGGTGTGGCCAGTCACCGACACCTAGGGTAATTTCGCTACCCATCAGGTGCTCCTGCGCTGTGCAGCCCCGAATCGAATATCTCGTTGAGGCGCGCGTGGCTGTTGGAGTGCGCAGTGGGGCTAATCATCGACATCTCGGGGTAAAGTCATTACCCGTGACTTGCTCCTGCGCTCTGCCGCCACGAATCAAATCTCTCGCTGTGGCGAGCGTGGCTGTTGGCTCGGAGTGCGCGTTGTGGCCAGTCACCGACACCTAGGGTAATTTCGCTACCCCTGAGGTGCTCCTGCGCTATGTCGATCCGTATCTCCAAGGCGTCCATGGCTGCTTGCTGAGATTCCTACGTAGGTGTTCTTGCAGGCGCATTGCAGGAACCCTGCGATGCCAACCTGGTCCAAACCCCTGTATCTAGTATTCAGTTGCGGGATCTATTGGCGTGTGTCATACGTACGAACATTTTAATAGTTCGTCTACAACGGCAGCTGTTTGTAATGCGTTAAAGCAGTCATTTATACATAACGATACTCAGATTCAGCGCCAAGCACTTCGTGTCACCGAATGCCAGGAATTGGATATGCCGCGAACGGCACCTGTTCAAGTTTCACAGCTACTAAATACTGGTCTTCTTCGAGAGAACCATGATGTACCACTGGAACTGTGCGGGGAGACACGAGTTGCGTCCTGCACATTATTCTCAACTGTGGCATAGAAAGAGACCAGCCGCTGCCTCGGCCATCGCGAAAGTCCAGTCAGCGACCTCAGGTGCCGGTGCTGCCAGCGCGCGTACTGCAGCGTCATACCCAGCGCGAGGAGTGCGCTCGGGTGCAATTTCGCTGCCTTTGACGATCGTGTCGAGCCCGGGGAGGTCACCGCATGAACGAGCGACCCTTTATACTTGAAAAGGCGACCACTACGCTAAGGAGAGGTGGACTCAGGGGCGTCGATGTCGAAGCTGGCGGGCAAGATCTGGGAAAGGAAGTGCGTGTCCTCGCAGCCATTAAAGGAACCTGTAGCGCCCACAGACGCTGCTAAGCGGGAACGCTAAGGTCAGCGCTCTCGGCCGGCGCCTTGGGGCCGGCTGCGACTGACGAGAAAAATAAAGTTGGGCGGCGCGTGCCAGCGGCGCAAGCACGGCACGCGCTAGTCCGTTCTGAAAGCCTGCTGAGCTGGTCCTCTTGTTCTGGCGTTCCGCTGCGACCACTCGGTTCCCGACAGTGGTGACTCCGGCCTAAGAGTTGACCGACCCCAGCAACCTCCCGCCCCTCAGGTGACGCTACCTCGTGCCCACGTGACGTCGTAGCTCTACAGCTCCGCCTGCCCACGTTCTGGTGCCACAACCCCCAGGTTTGGTTCGCCCAGGTCGAAGCCACCTTCGATCTGCACCACATCACCTCGGAGACTTCACCGTTTCGCCACTTACTTTGCGACCTGTCTCCTGAGGTGGCTCAGGAAGTGGCGGACGTTATCGCTGCACCTTAGAGTGATGCCCCATACCAGCAACTGAAGCAGAGCATTTTAGAACGTACCACGGCGTCTGAGAGCGCGCGCATCCACCAGCTGCTTACCTCCGAGGACGTTGGAGATCGCCGCCCTTCCCAGTTGCTCAAAAGCATGCGACAGCTCCTGGGCACAAGCACCGTCGACTCGAACAGTGCGCTGTTGAGGGAGCAAGCACGGCACGCGCTAGTCCCGACAAACCTTTCGCTCCCCCATTCCCCTCCCCATTTGTAGGGTAGCAAACTGGACTAAGTCTGGTTAACCTCCCTGCCTTTCCTTGTTCCCTTCTCTCTCTCTTGCAACTCATTTTCTTCGAACCAGTGGGCATACTAGAGAGATTTTGGTGCCTTTCAATAAATTTATTCCCTAAGAATATTTTGAAAATGGACTAATAATTCACATGATGGACAAATAATACTGTTTTTAACAGGATCACAAAATTTACGAGGGGTCACTTATGCTAATGTCAAACTCAAGAGATCTGATAGAATTCGCTGAACTGTCAAAACTGATCAACAAGAAGAAAGTAAGAGATATTCGAATTTATATAACGTGGGAAAGATTGAGGAAGCAGTAAAATATGGACGCAGCATGAAATCACCGAGAAGAAAACTTGGCATAGGACAAGGCAGAATGTATCCACTGAAAGATAAGCAGGATAATATCATCAGCAATTTCCAAGACACAGTAAAAGGAGCGGAATAATTCTTTACTGATCTGTACAGTTCCCAGAGCAGCCAAGCTACTTCCATTTGAAGTAGTGATGAACACAATACTGAGGCTCCTTCTATAACTAGCGATGAAGTTAGAAGGGCCCTGAAAGACATGACCAGGGGAAAAGCTGCTGGAGAAGATGGAATAATAGTCGATTTGATCAAAGATGGAGGATATATATTATGCTTGAAAAGCTTGCGGCCCTTTAGACGCAATGCCTCACTACTTCAAGTGTGCCAGAGATCTGGAAGAACGCCAACATTATACTCATCCATAAGAAGGGAGACGTTAAAGAATTGAAGAATTATACACCCATTAGCTTGCTTTCAGTATTGTATAAAGTCTAATGTAAACACAGTACAAGAGAGCAGCGGGCAGCGTTGGCAGCGTGTCGCAACCAGAGCGGCTCAGGCAATCTTGAGCTCGCGCTTCCCGGATGACTGGCGATGTGGCTGCAGCGCCGGGCATTCGTCTTCACTACAATCACCCCCCATCAGAAAAGGAGCCATCCTGGTGACTCATGTTGAACATAGAATCAAGGGGTCGTAATACGGCTTCAGGCGTTGTACGTGGACGGTTTCACGACCACGACAGCGTTGGTCTGTAGGTGGCGTGACAGGCTCGACAATATAGTTCACAGGCGATGTCTGCGCTACAACACGGTAGGGTCCTTGATATTTTGATACAAGCTTGGATGAGAGGCCAGCAGGAATGGCAGGAACCCAAAGCCACACAAGGGAGTCCGGAAGAAAGTGACAATGCGTGTGATCATCGTCACGTCGAGATTTTTGTTGCCATTGGTCGACGGCTGTAAAGGAACGGGCGAGTTGACGGCATTCCTCGGCGCGGCGGGCAACTTCAGAGATGGGTGTACATTCGGATGAATCGGGTCTGTACGGAAGAATGGTGTCGAGGGTAGTCGAAGGTTCGCGGCCGTACAAGAGGAAGAATGGGGAAAAGTTTGTGGTCGCCTGTGGTGCAGTGTTGTAGGCGAACGTGATGAATGGCAGAATGAGGTCCCAATCAGTGTGATCAGAGGCGACGTATTTGGAGAGCATGTCGCCAAGGGTGCGGTTAAATCTTTCCGTCAGACCGTTAGTTTGAGGATGGTAGGCGGTGGTGGTGCGATGAACGATGCGACATTCAGTAAGGAGCGCGTTTACGACTTCGGAGAGGAACACACGTCCTCTATCGCTCAAAAGTTCGCGAGGTGCACCATGACGGAGAATAAATTTTTTTAGTAGGAAGGATGCGATATCACGAGCTGTGGCAGCAGGCAGAGCGGCTGTTTCTGCGTATCGCGTCAAGTGGTCGATGGCGACGACTATCCAGCGGTTTCCGGAAGCCGTGCTCGGAAGGGGTCCATACAGGTCAATCCCAATGCGATCGAAGGGCCTGGCAGGACACGGGATTGGCTGTAGTGGACCAGAGACATGCTGAGAAGGAACCTTGCGGCGTTGGCACTGAGGGCACGACCGAATGTACTTGCACACAAAGGTGTACATGCCACGCCAATAAAACCTGGAGCGAAGCCGGGTGTACGTCTTGAAGACACCCGCGTGTGCACACTGCGGGTCAGTGTGGAAGGCAGAACATATTTCACCACGAAGATGTCGCGGTATGACGAGCAACCACTTGCGGACGTCGGAGACATAATTCCGGCGATAGAGAAGTCCATCCCGCATTTCGAAGTGCGAAGCTTGACGGCGCAAAGCTCGAGAAGGTGGAGGAACAGTCGACTGGTTAGAAAGGAAGCGGATAAGAGCACTAATCCAGGCATCCTTGCGTTGCTCCGAAGCCATGTCGCAGCCTACTGGGAACGAAAGTACGTGGTCAACGGCAGAGAGGCAGGCATCGCTTACGGTTGACACGGGCGAACGGGAAAGCGCGTCGGCGTCGGTGTGGCGGCGGCCAGACCTGTAGACAACGCGCACGTCGAAATCTTGCAACCGCAAAGCCCAGCGAGCTAATCGACCTGAGGGGTCCTTCAATGTGGACAGCCAACAAAGTGCATGGTGGTCGGTAATTACGTCAAAGGGGCGGCCATAGAGGTAGGGTCGAAATTTACCAAGTGCCCAGATTATGGCCAAACATTCTTTCTCCGTAACGGAATAATTTGTCTCTGCTTTGGTGAGGGTGCGGCTTGCGTATGCAACGACGTACTCGTCGAACCCAGATTTGCGCTGCGCGAGCACAGCGCCGAGCCCAACACCGCTGGCGTCAGTGTGTACTTCGATCGGAGCACTCGGGTCGAAGTGACGCAGGATAGGCGGCGATGTTAATAGACGACGCAACTCTTGGAAGGCATCGTCACAGGCAGGGGACCAGGCGTAATTGTTCAAGTCGCTCCGTAGAAGCTGATTCAAGGGAGCGGTGATGGACGCAAAATTCCGATTGAAGCGGCGAAAGTAAGAGCAGAGGCCAAGGAAGCTTCGAAGTTCTCGTACGGAGGAAGGTTTGGGAAAATCAGCAACTGCACGGAGCTTGGCGGCGTCAGGAAGAATACGTCAGGAAGAGCTTCTGGGTGTCGTCCCATTTGTTAGTGTTGCTGGCGCGTTCATACGATTCCAGCCAATCTTCAACGTCTTTCTCATCGGTGCCGCAGAAGATGTCGGGATCCCGCTGACGCTGGGCACCGGCACATACGATGGCTGGAGTAACCGGTGGGGATGTCGGGCTGGGGTCGTCAGGCATGACGGACGGCAGAGTTCGGGTGCGTAATTCCAGGTTGGGGGAAACCGCAGCACCTCCACCAGAATCTAATGTAAACACAGTACAAGAGAGCAGCGGGCAGCGTTGGCAGCGTGTCGCAACCAGAGCGGCTCAGGCAATCTCGAGCTCGCGCTTCCCGGATGACTGGCGATGTGGCTGCAGCGCCGGGCATTCGTCTTCACTACAAAAGTATTAACCAAGTTAATTTCCAATAGAATCTGGGCAACACTTGACTTCAGCCAACCAAGAGAACAGGCTGGCTTCATGTTAGGCCTAACGTTAAGAGACAAGAGAGAGCTGTGTGGATCAGTGAGTAACGGGGATAGCCGAAATTCTAGTTTATACTAAGAGGAAAAAAATTGCCGCGTATCTGCGTGCTTCGCTGCAAATGTCGTCGAAAGACGATAGTCTTCTGCCGGCCGTACTACATGAGTGCTGGTCTGATCCGCGGCCACCCCTGATGTTGTTCTCGTACCATTTCCGTCCTGGCATGATAAATGCAATGGAGGTTTGTTTGAACAGATTTCATTTTACCGCATTATTTCATCAAGCGGCCATTTATGTTTTGCCCTGCCTCAGACAGCGCTTCCTTTATGTATAATCGGCCGCATCTGGCTGGCATTGATAAAATTGAGGAGGCGCTGCGTGAGACATGGACGCCATCTGGCAATACATCGGGAAACATGAGCTTGTGCAGAGGGTTTTCTTCCTCCATGGCAGAGGGCGCTCGTCGGCGCGCAGTCGGGGAACGTCGTTCGTCGGCGCGCATAGCTAGCATGGCATTTTCAGCGCAGCTTACGAAACTAGGGTCTTTAGAGTTACGTATCTATGTATTTTCTATTAAAGGAACACACCTCCTAATACTTACCTAGTGATGTTGTGCCTCAGATATGCGTATTTTAATTTTTAATGCGTAATATTTACTTTGTGATCGATAACGTTCACAAGTATGAACAGCCGTACCAGTTTAAGTAGTGTGGGCGGTAAGCAAGTGGTCCAACTTTGGCCGGGTGGCTGAATCGGGTGACAGACAGACAGACAGACAGACAGACCAAATTTTCAGCGTTTAAGTTCCCCAAGAAAGACTATCGTCTTTAAACATGGAGCTGGGCAGGCCATGTAATGCGTGGGATGGATAACCGGTGGACCATTAGAGTTAAAGAATGGATACCAAGAGAAGGGAAGCGCAGTCGAGGACGGTAGAAAACTAGGTGGGGTGATGAAGTTAGGAAATTTGCAGGCGCAAGTTGGAATCAGCTAGCGCAAGACAGGTGTAATTGGAGATCACAGGGAGAGGCCTTCGTCATTCAGTGGACATAAATATAGGGTGATGGTGATGATGATTATGCTAGAACTAAGACGAGTTGAAGGCGAAAGCCCGAGTGCCGCTAACTCAATGAAACGAGGACCACTTTTTGCTGAGTCATCCTCACACTGAATCCATACTTTGCAAAGTCAATTTTGCAAGTCATCCTTACTGCCCCAAACTCGGGCCGTGGCTCAGGACTTATTTTTGCTGAGTCATCGTCACTCCAAACCAACATTATGCAGTTATTTTTGCAAGTCATCCTTTATTCACCAAACACAGACCGTGACTCAGCACTTTCTGCTGTGTTATCATCAATCTGAAACCACAATTGAGTCATTTTTGCAAGTCATCATGTTTTTTTGCAAGTCACGCTTCCTATGATTTACTACAGTCGAACTGTGACTCAGCACGTTTTTTTGCTGAGTCACCCATACTTGGACCCTCAAATCTCACATCTATTTTTGCATGTCACTCCCCCCCTCCATAACCCCTTGAGTTGCTCTTAATTCACATTTGATTCACTCTTGATTCACCCTATCACTACTTTGTTCACCTTTATTCGCTCTATCATCTGGATTTTACTTTCATCGCACTTGCTTTGCTCTATTACTCAAAATTTCCAATTTTCATCACTCTTGATTCACCCTATAACCACTTGATTGACTCTGAAATACTGAAATACATATTAAAGGAAACTGATGCCCCCTGGGTCATCACTCGGGACTTCAATGTGCACTAATTGCTTTGGGGAAGCACCAAGATAAACTGCAGGGGAAGGAATGTTGTGTCGCTAGCCTGTGATTATGACCTCTGCATCATGAACAATGGTAGCCCGACCTATCTACGGGGTCCTGCGTATAGCAGCTGCCTGGACTTGACTTGGGTGTCGCGGAACTCCACATCACATGTTAAATGGTTTTGCGACATCGAGACTCATGGGAGTGATCACATTCCCACCTACTTAACGATTAATGGACTCACTCGGTCTTTCTCTCGTGGTGTCTTGAAGAGCACTGACTGGACTATGTTTACGTCGTTTATGAAAGAAGCGTGTGGGGGAGATTTCACCAGCGACATTGACGACACCATCGCAGAAGCACTGAAAGCTGCTAAGTGTTCATCATCGCTGTCATCAAATCGAACGGATTTCGACATTGAACTTGAGACACTTCGTGTAATTCGACGGCGTGCAGAACGATGCTACACAGGCACGAAATCAATTTATGATCTGAGAGACGCACGTCGTATTCAAAAGAAAGTTCAGCGTCACATAGACAAACTAGAGAGTAAGCGATGGAAGACATTCTGTAAGTCACTGGACCCTTGGAAGCCGCTTTCACATATCTGGAGGACAGTACGTGATCTTCGTTCATCCCCACAACAACGACACCCATGTGCAGCTTTGGCGCTTCATCTTGGCCAAACAGAGCATGGTGAGGCTGACGAATTCTGTGCAAGAGTCACTGGCGAGCCTGACAATACCAACATTGATGTAAGTGACCTCCCAGCGGATCGGGTACCGGAAATGGACGTGTCCTTTACAATAGAAGAACTCGAAGCTGCCCTGGCAGTTTCTAAACGATCATCCTCTCCAGGCCCTGACGGCGTCACCTATTCTGCCCTGGGCCACCTTGGACAAGAAACAAGAAGAGCGCTTCTAAACAGCTTTAACAACTCATGGCATAGAGCCGGCTGGTACCACCGTCCGCCACCATCGTCTTCTCAGTCAGCCTCTCGAGAGTGTTTGGAGCTGCAACCATTCCGCAGTGTTTTGTCACTGCTTTTTCAACAGTCTTCAACAGTCAACGCATTTTCAACCCCCTATGCTCTCCACTCACTCATTACAGGTACTCGGCACCTTGCAAGGAATCGAAGGCATCGCCCATGCAAGGCAGGGGGTTACATTCTTGCGCGTCATCTTGTTGAGCGCTCGGTAATTAACACAAAATCGCATGGAGCGATCTTTTTTTGTCGGACCGAAACCACGGGAGAGGACCAAGGACTAGCAGAGGGGCGGATTATAAGACGATGCAGCATGTCGGCGTCGTTTTCCTCAATAATTTTGCACACGTCTAGAGACATGCAACATGGCCAGCGACGCACAGTGGATCTACCGTTTGTCTCAATCCGATGAGCTGTGACGGAAGTATGTCGCAATGTCGATAAATGGACGTCAAATGAGTCTTCATGCTTCTTCAACAAGTCATGTGACTGTTGCGTCTGCAAGGGGGTCAAGTCGGAGCTGATTACGTCTGCAAGAACGGAAGATAGAGGAGAATGTCCAGCAGGAGGGGTTTCAGAGGGAGCAGCCTGAAGGGAAAGGACAGAGAGAGGCTCTGAATTAGCAACGCCAACCCAAGTGGTGCCTTTTAGGAAGGCAAATTTTCTCAGGTGTTGTGTTCATTGCGCCGAGAAGCGCAAAACCATTGCGAAATCTAACTAGGCCTGATAGATAGATAGATAGATAGATAGATAGATAGATAGATAGATAGATAGATAGATAGATAGATGGATAGATAGGCAGACTGAAAGACAGATAGATAGATAGATAGATAGATAGATAGATAGATAGATAGATAGATAGATAGATAGATAGATAGATAGATAGACTCAAAATGGTTCAAGTAGGCAAAGTAAGTTATGCGCATTAACACCGAAGACTGGATTAATTTTGCAAAGGGTGCTAAACTGTTTAAATATTGTAAATGAGGAAGAGCATTAGTATCTGCGCCGCCCCAGCTGGGAGGAAACGTGTTAAGGAAAAAATGGGGAAAATAAACAATGCTCTCTTTATATCGGCGCTACGGTTAATTCATCATGTTAAAGTCGCACTTTCGCCCGAAAGGCGAAGCATCGATTGCGATTGCAAATTAGCAGAGAGCCGTACGAAGTAAGGATAGTACTTTTATCGGACTTATCGACTTCTATTCGATTGCCAACTAAATTAACAAGCAAAGTGTCAGTGCGCAAGCCAAACATGAATACATCCCACTCGATGACCGCGGGCACTCGCTGTCAAAATTCTGGCGTGAGTAAACGCGGCAGCAGCAGTGAGCGAAGTGGCCTTCGTGCTGTTGTCCATCGCTTCGACGCAAACTGAGCGACGAGAGCACACAGCGCGCACAAACCTACGGTCCGCCGATGCACCTATAGACTCTGCCCCAACGCAGATCGCGCTCAAGATACGGCCGCACGACTTCGCGCTGCAGCCACATACTCAGTTGCAGCCGGAGTAAAATGCCGTCCTCCCACCTCCCTCCCTCCCCCAGATTCCTCGCAGCATTGAATGCCTCGTGCGCGGCGCACTTCCTGCCTGCTTTCTTCCATTTCGCGCGGACTAGATTGAGCTGCGTTCGTCGGCTCCCATCGCACGCTTTCACTCGCATATACAGCGTAGGGCGCGCTGCGACGGTGTTATCGCTCTTGGACTTTATACGGAACTGCACGGCGATGACGACGGCGACGGCACAAATTCGCCTATAGGGTCCATATAATTGATATCGCAATATATTGCTATACGCGTGTGGTATTTGATTGTTTGGACGAGGCGCCATCCCTCGAGAAAAGAGGAAGTAGAACGAGCTGGTCTCGCGCGGTGAATCTAACCGGTCGGCGCTGACCGCTTAGATTCACTGCGCGAGCCCAGGGCCGCGATTTTGTAACGATGCCTTATGACTTATTCTATCCTAGTCTTATCAACCACCGCTCACGGCCGGTTGATCCCGTTGATAACGCGAGCGGACCGTCGCTCTGACCACTGACAACGCGCGATAAGCGCGAAAAGGCATTATTACGAGAAAGGCATCGCTACAAAATACCCGCCCAGCTCGTTCTTCTTTTCTGGAGTGATGGCGCTCGCGCGCCTCGTCCAAACAATCAAATACCACACGCGTGTAGCATACCCATTTCTGCGGCAAATGCCGCGTGCCGCGAGATGAACCAATCAAGAGCGACGAGGGTGACGTCACAGAGCCATCACAACCGGACCGCCGCCGGTCCGCGCGGGGTTTTCAATCGACGATCGTCGTCTCTCGCATGAAACAACGAGCGCTCGCGGTGTTGTTCGCGCGTTCGGAGAGCGCGGGAGATCTTAGCGCGCTGCCGCGCGGCGAGACGCGCTTGCCATGGTGGCCTCGCGGCAAGGCGCTGACGCGCGGCAACTTGCCGCCCGCGGCATGACGCGCGCGCGTTTTGCCGCTAGCGTAGCCATACCCTAATGCCACGTACGCACTAGCGGCAAAACGCGCGCGGCGCGCCGCCGGCGGCAAGACGCGCGCCGCGAAAGCAGCCGCGAAACGGGTTTTTCTTGCCGCGGCATGGATCGCTCCTGGACCGATTTTTTGCGGTTTGCGCGTGCCGCGGATGAAGGAGACCAATGAGAGCGGCCCGCTTCCGTGACGTGGGCGCGCCGCCGGTTGGTGTGGCCGCCCTGCCGCGGCTGCGTTTTGCCGCCGGCGGCGCGCCGCGGGCGTTTTGCCGCTAGTGTCTACGTGCCATTATGCCGGCAAAACGCAGCAGCGGCAGGGCGGCCATACCAAGCGGCGGCGCGCCGCTGCGGCAATCACGTGACAGACTAGACTCCTCTCGCCTTCTCGAACTATCCGGGAGCTGACGCGTGCAGATGATAGTGCGAAACGAGAAACAAGCGGTCGGGCGGGTCCGCATGGCACCATTTCCCGTGCGCACGTCACGGAAGCGGGCCGCTCTCATTGGTCTCCTTCATCCGCGGCACGCGGCAAACCGCAAAAAATGCCGCGGCAAGAAAAAGCCGTTTCGCGGCTGCTTTCGCGGCGCGCGTTTTGCCGCTAGTGTGTACGTGGCATAAGGTACGCCGTACCTTCGTCGCTTCTGCCGCCGGGGGATTATGCTACACGCGTGTGGTACTTGATTGTTTGGGCGAGGCAAGCGGCGCCATCACTCGAGAAAAGAGGAAGAACGAGCTCGGCTCGCGCGGTGAATCTAGCCGGTCAGCGCTGCAACCGCTGTTGAAAATATAACTTGTAAATAGTTGCTCGTCTTGCTGACTCGTCCTTCGCGTAACAATGTCAATATAATAAGTCCATCACGACAATCATTAGCCTAGTTTCAAAACTTCCTTAGAGAATAGAGTTATTGAAAGGCATCAAACCCTCTGTTGTATGCTCTCTGGTTCGAAGAAAAGGATTTGCAAGGTTCTTTTAACGGCTGTGAGGACACCCACTTCCTTGCCCAGATCTCGCCCGCCAGCTTCGACATCGACTATGCTGAGTCCACCTCTCCTTAGCGTAGTGATCGCCTTTCCAAGTATAAAGGGTCGCTCGTTCATGCGGTGACCTCCCCGGGCTCGAGATGATGGTCAAAAGCAGCGAAATTGCACCCGAGCGCACTCCTCGCGCTGGGTATGACACTGCAGTAAGCGCGCTGGCAGCATCCGGCACCTGAGGTCGCTGACTGGACTTTCGCGATGGTCGAGGCAGCGGCTGGTCACTTTCTATGCCATAGTTGAGAATAATGTGCAGGACGCAACTCGTGTCTCCCCGCACAGTTCCAGTGGTACATCATGGTTCTGGGGAGGAAAACCAGCATGTAGGATCTGCGAAACTTAAAGGGTCCCTGAAACGGTTCGGACAAATTTTGTAGGCGTGTAGGGTACAGCTATAGTAGAACATTCACACCACAATTTAAGTGAAGCGTCACGTATTAAGAGAACTACAAGCGATTACAAGTTACCCTCCTCCCTAATCATGCTTTTCCTCCTCAACTCGTTCGCCGAGCGATCGGG
This sequence comes from Dermacentor silvarum, assembly GCF_013339745.2. Lineage (NCBI taxonomy): Eukaryota > Metazoa > Arthropoda > Arachnida > Ixodida > Ixodidae > Dermacentor > Dermacentor silvarum. The sequence continues at coordinate 64,676,352 of NC_051159.1, read as the reverse complement.
GCTCGACCGGGGCTAAGCTCCGCCTTCACTGGCTCATGCGTCACGATGTGACGTCGCGCGATCACTTCCGGTAGAAGAACACGCGAAGCCTCTCCGACTCCGACCTCTCGGCCGTCGATCCCCATCGAAAGCCAAGCAGCGTGCGTTCTGTTCGACGATTAGTCGCGTCATGGACCCGGAGCTTGAGGAGCGGTTGCGCCGGATGAGCGAAGAGATGGGTTTTGACCCTTATAGCGACACACCTTTTCGCAATCCGCTCCACGCTGACGACGGCAGCAACGATTCGCCACCGCCAGACTCGCCGGATTCTCCTGATGACCCCGACGACAACAACGATCACCGGTAAGCGTAAACACAGAAATTGGAGCTGTCCAGCTTGTTACGGGGAAAATAATTCAAGTTGTACCGCGTGCACTTTACTATTTCTGCATTTACGTTCGATCGCGTTCTAACCGATTTGATTGACATGCTCTCTAGGTTATTTCGCGATGAATGTGTGGTATATATGATAACGACCGCCTCCGATGAATCTGGATGATGCAGGTGCGATTGTGGGCTTTGCGAGCGCATGCCAACGCCCCTTGAGCAAGTGTGTTGCCGTGACGTGGCACAAGTGGTTGAGGAAAGTCCGGACGGTTGCATTACGCAACATGAAGAGTTCAGGAGCGTCTGCCTTAGCCCCGCGGTACTAGGCGCATTGTATTGGGAGCTGCAGGAGAACGGTGTGGCGGTTGAAGGAGAAGTTCACAGGTAATGTTAGGGTTACAGTATATCTGGAACTTGCGGACTACAGTTAGCGGACTCCGATTGCAACCTTGACCGCACCACTTTATGCTCTTTGCCAGGAAGTATCGCTTTTTAGCGTACCGCCTCTTTACACGGTGGATTTGGAAGAGGCTGGGGAGACGCAACAGGGTCGTGTTACCTGCATGCGTCGTATCCGCCATCAGGAGACAGTTCCCGTCGGCCGAATACGTCGGCTTCAGATATCCACCTCTGTAAGCACGTTCAGGTATGACCGAGTTTATCAGATAATTGGCAGAAATTTAATAGCAGATTGTTTGTGCCATCAATGGTGCATTCATAAATGTGATGTTCCTTTCACATCACTTTATGGAATAAGGAGTCCTTTTTGGCAGCATAGAGATATACTACTTTGCCATCAGAACCAGCTAGATGAACGATCATGTTCTAAAGTACTTGAGTTTCCATCAAACCTTTCCTTCACTTTGCTACAGGATTCTGTAGATGTGCCAAAGCTCTCCCTCATAGTTACATGTAGCTACACAATTTTCTTTCAAACCTAACTCAGAAATTGGCACCACATGCAAACACCCACTAGCCGCTTGGCAACAAATATGGTTTGTGCACAGTTGGCGAGTGCTTTGATTGTAGTCACGAGGCCTGAACTAGTTCAATGATTAATATTTTTCTTCTCGATTTGCCCGTACAGGTTATCTGGAAGCTGCCAACAAATGCTGGCCCTTGGCTTGGTCAAGTCTTTGATGCTGCCCCAAGGAAAGGTGGCTGCCTGACTGCATTAGCCAAGTAGTTCTCTTCGCTTGCCTGCTCGGAACAGAGTGGGGCACATTTCACCAGACGGGTGTTAGTGTGTTGCGGGAGTGTCTCAACACTTTTTTTATTGTGCAAGTACGCCCTGCGGCATAAATTCATGAACATAATAAGGCCTCTTTCCAGGGTTACATGCAGGAGTGGCATAAACATAAACAAAGGACCGTGTGTCCATTGGCAAAAGTCAGGCGGACGGCCGAGTTGTTGGCCCAGGCTACGTAGATGGCACGCATGGACTGTCTGAAGGCCCGGACAGCTTCTGAGAGATGCAGTCTAGTGTTCCCTCCGTAGCAGCTGTGCGACAGAAAGCGCAGGATGCAGGGGATGCCTGAGCACCACCTGTCTACGTGGCCCGAGCAGCCAGAGTCAATGAGGTGCCCACACGTATCCTCATGAGGCCGTCATGTGGTTGCAAAGGACTGACGCGACACACTTCATAGCATGGACCAAAAAAGGCGCAATTTATTTGCAAGGACAATATATAGTCTTGGGTCATGTGTTGCTCGTGGGGCAGTCTGCTGGCCTAGATGTGGAACACAGCTGATGGATCTTCCGTTCTAAGAAAGAACAAAACAAGCACAAAGCAAGAGGTTGAGTTCAGATAACCTTGCCACAGGTTGCAGTCTTCCGGGTAAAATTTCTCATTTACTGGATGGTTCAGCGAACACTTTCAAAAATTTTTAAAGGTCGCCTGTGGCAGTTAGCACAATCATACTTCATGAGCGGGTCTACTCGAAGAGGCGGACATTACTTGCACAAAAAAAATTAAATTGCATATTTCACTAACTAAACAAATTCCCTAATTAAGTTTTTAACTAATTACCTTATGGCCCATATTGCTATTTACAAATCCTAGCCATGGAGTTCTCAATCCGGATCCACTTGAAACAAGTTGTCAGGATGACACCAGTTTCGAGATATTATTTCCCGAACTTTGCGGAGAAATCCACTGGCATTCCAGTTACTTTTATGCTTCAATGCATAAAACGACTTAAGCATTACACACTGATTCCCGCCACTATTTCTTGCCAGCCTCGTTCCATTCTAACTCCCTTTCTTGTTTGACCAGTTAGCGCAGTCTGAGAGGTTGAGGTGACATTTTCTGAACTAGCTGATAGCAAGAGCCTCTGAACATCCTCCTTGCATGTGGCCATAGGCAAGTTGGAGACGGAATGAATCAAACTTGTACGGCCTATTCGCATTCCTGGAAATCGGGTCAGCGAGGAATTCAACTTCACCAACCCCACTATATATACGCACTTCTCAGTGTAAAGTGAGGACTGCATCTTGGATTGCACCAAGCACGGAGCCGAGCATCACACTCTTGCTTAGTTGCGCCACACACTAGGACGTCAATATATATATATACATACACATGGATGTCCTGCAGGTTACCTAGCACTTGGCTTATGGTCATGTGAAATGGTTCTGGGGTGGCGCTTATACCAAATGGAAGTCAAAGAAAGCAGTACCTGGCGAACAGTGTGCTGAAGGTGCCCACTTTCGAGGCACAGTTGTCCAGGGGAATCTGAGAGAAACCTTGGTTGGCGTCTAACTTGGTGAAAAAGCTGGCACCTGCTAATTCTGCTTCAGTGTCCTCTTTGCTTGGAACGGTAGAACTGCCCCCTTTTAATGCACTCATTGACATGACGCGGATCCATCCGCACTCTCAATCTCCCATCTTTTCTCCTTACTGTGACCAGTGCATTCACTCAGTCCAATTGGGTTTCGGTTTTGGCTATGATGCCTTCCGCCTCCATTCGCTACAACTCAGTAGGATAGGATAGGAATAAACTTTATTTGTCCAGCGGTTATGGCTGTTGGTGCCCGGGGCTAGGCTACCAGGGGTCCATCGCCGGAGAAAAATCTTTCGAGATCCTCGGCAATGGCCCTGGCCCGCTGGACGGCCCACTCCTGGTCCTCGGGTGCCTCGCTGAGGAGGGCGGCTTGCCATCTCTTATCGAGGCGCCCCGCTTCAGAGGGTCCTGCTGTTATCTTCCCCCTTCCTCTTGGTCCTTCTTCAGGGCGTTGACATTCCCAAAGTATACGGGCCATACCAGCCCGTTCGTGCTCGCACCACGGGCAGCCGGGCGACGGGTGCAGCCCGGGCCACAGGCGGTGCAGGTGGTAGGGGTTGGTGAAAGTGCCCGTCTGCAACCGCCTCAGGTCGACTGCCTGGGACCTGTCCAGCTGCCCGTGGGGTTGTGGATATGTCATACGTTCTTTCCTGTAGTGTTCAAGAACCTCTCGGTACGAGGCCAGAAACTCCTCGATATCGCAGTCGGCGTCCCCATGGCCCCCAGCTCCGTCCGACGCGATTTGGGTTGTGTTGGTAATTCCTCTGCTGGGGTTCCGCACAACAATGGCGGCTGCCCTCTGGGTGATCGCGTCGCGGCGGGTAAGTTGCCTCGCGACGAGATGGGCACGCTCGTTGTGGTTGGGCGGGATGCCGGTGTGTTTACGTTAGTATTGTTGTCGTCGCGGCTGTTGTCTTCTTTAGTACCAAGCTCCCCGACGTGTGCGGGGAACCATTGAGGGACTTGTTCGTAATCGTGCCGGACATGAAGTCCCCGGCTTTGGCGGTGAGCATGCGCGCCACATCCGCGGACACCCAACCTTTGGTGTAGTTCCGGATCGCTGATTTGGAGTCGCTTATGATCAAGCTATCCTCCGTACCTCCGTGGAGTACCGCGAGGGCTATGGCCATCTCCTCCGCTGCTTCGGCCGACGGCAGCCTCGCTGATGCCGTGACTCGAATCCTTCCCTTCGTATCTACGACCGCCATGGAGAAGGCGGGCTCCGCCGCCGTCGGCCAGCCGTGTCGTTGATGTTGCTGCTGTTGCTGCTGCCGTTTTTGTCGTATTAGTAGTAGTGATGGTGGTGTTGGCATCCCCGGTTCGTCTCGCACATTTCGTTGTAGTGGCGATGGTGGTCGTCGTCCCTCTTCGCCATCAACGTTACCGGCGGGCCGCGGGTACCTGGCTGCATCGACGAAGAGGACGCCTTCTCGTCTTTCGTGCTCCTCGAGGATAGCTGCCGCCCTTCGTTTACGTCTTTCCACGTCATGCGCCGGGTGCATGTTCTTCGGCATGTATTCCATCTGTATGGCGTCCCTGACTTCCGGTAGCAGTGTTTCCTTCAGTCCCCCCGCCTCATGATATCGAATCCCGAGCAGGTCGAGGATTTGTCTTCCCATTTTGGTGCCCGACAGCCTCTGTACGGGTCGCCGTTCTGGTGCTTTCCGGGTCGAGCAGGTGCCCGAGAACCTTCCAGGTGCGTCCCGCGCTCATGTTCCCGTTCATCGTGTCACACAGCTCCTGCCATTCTTGCTCGCACAGGCGGCCGCAATGCATCTCGATCTCCCGGTTGATTTCGGCGATCTTGCGTATCTTCCTCTTGAGTTTTTGCTTACTCGCTCTCCGTTGCATGGATTTATTGGCCGCAAGGAGATGTGCCAGCCGGCTGTCCACTCTGGACGGTTGGGGAGCGTCGTCGTTCCCAGCTCCCCGGGATCTGTCTCCTCCTTCTTTGGGGGATTCTTGTCGCCAATCCGTCCATTCGATCTCATCGGTGGCTTTCGCTACGTCCGCAAGTAGTTCTCTGCACCATTCGCTGATGTCTTCAATCGGGCCCTCCTTCTTGTCTCGTTCTCTATTTTTCCGGAATCTATCCCAGTCCACGATTCTTGCCTTTCGGCAGATGTCCTCCTCGCTTTCACTCTCTCCCACGGTCGCACACAGGATTCTGTGTTCACTCCCCAGGTCCTCGAAAGAGTTCGACCAAGTGACCACGTCCGTGCCCGACCAGACAGAGAGGTCAGGGGATGTGTCGCGGCACACTCCCTGTCCGATCCTGGTGTATGAAGCCGGTTCGTCGAGTACAGTCAGGCCAAGCTCGTCCATCAGTACACATGGCTTTCTTGAATGGTTGAGGCACTCTCCTCACGGGCATAGCAACTGGTCCAGCGCCGTCTCCCAAATTGATCGAGTACGTATACTTGGAGTGTCCAGTGCCAATGAACAGCTTCAAGAATTTGTCACTGATCCATTGCTTCGGGTTCTTGCAGGCTGACACATTGTGAACACGCTGCACCAGTCAAAACGTTTCGCATGCAGCCAACCTGAGCAGTGCCTGTTTCCCTTTCTACATGATAAGTAAACTGTGGGCTTCCACAAAGAGTCCACTTAAGCGTCAACGTAACTGTCCCCAAGTGCTGTATGACACCAAAACTCATCAGCAAGTGTTAATCGGACATAGAGGTCGCTTTCAATCTTTGGTATAGCGAGAATGGCAAGAGATTCAGCTGACCTCTTGTGTCCACTTTGACATTGATTCCCTTGTTGCCATCCTCTGCAGTCACCAACCTGTCATCTGAGCTGTAGATGCCGGCTATTTCAACTGCCAGGAATAGGAAGTCATTTTTTTGGTATCCTTGTTTGGTCGCTCCACCTCTTGCACATTTCGGCACGATCTACAGCAAGCAGCTAAGTGGCTTGGCCTTTGGCAGATTCCACAAGTGTTTCCCCACACCGGGCACCACTTTAGTGGGTGGCTTCTGTCGCAGAACCAACAGCAATGCAGAGGTCTACTTTTCTTTACAATGTCTCATCCCTTGGCGATTCCGTCAATGGCAGTGGAGGTATCGTCATGGTCCTAAACACAAGCCTGGCTTAATGCATCTCAGCCGCCTTGCAGAAATCAATGGCCTTGTCTGATGTCAGCTCCTTTTCGTGCAACAAGCGTGCTCTTAGCTTTTTGTCTGTGGTGCCACAGTCAAGCTGGTCGCGCACCATGAAGTCCTTCGGTTCACCAAAATTACATGATTGTGCTTCCAGCTGCACATTGCGTGAAGATTGCTCAAACAGTTCACCCTCATGTTGCATCCGCGTGCAGAGAGCATGCTTTTCAAATGTTTCGTTACGTTGCGGTTCGCAGTATGCATTGAACCGGTGAACTAGTGCATCATAGTCATCCTGTTCAGCTGGTGTGAACTGAAAAGTATTGAAGACATCAATGACTTCTTGGCCTGCTAAGTGAAGTATAATGGCAGCTTTCTCTGCATTGTTCGCTCCTTCCCAGTTTCCTTCAAGTAGGAATCGCTGAAACTTCTTCCAGCTGTCTGCTGCGTTCTCAGGCAACACGAGGCATTCCAAAGGAGGCAATGCGTCCATACTAGCTCATATTCTGGGAACCCCGCAGGCATCCCAATTCTGACACCATTCTAAGGACAATCTTGCTGGCTGGTTATTCAGACACGTGCGAGCTGTATGGCTTCTTCGGCGCGCTCTGTAAAATCGGTAGCGTCATCTTCTGTATCGCCACAATTATGGGGCAGCATGGCATCAAGCATCGTCGTTACTTCTCGACCGTGGAGAGGACCGAATGGCGTCGTTCTTGTTGTTTCCTGCCGTGTCGTATCATACGAAAATGTGACATATGGCAGTATATTGTCCCAATTCTTGTGTTCCACATTGACGTACATACAGAGCATGTCAGCGAGGGTCTTGTTGAGTCGTTCTGTAAGCCCATTTGTTTGAGGATGGTAGGCTGTTGTCCTCCTATGGGCCTTGCCGCTGAGCCTGAGCACACTTCTCAAAAGCTCAGCTGTGAAAGCGGTTCCTCTGTCTGTTATGACAGCTGTAGCACCATGTCTTATGACGATGTTCTCAATGAAACGTTATGCCACTTCAGCTGCCATGTCACTCGGAAGTGCCTTGGCTTCTGTGTACCTCGTGAGGTAGTCTGTCGCAACTATGACCCATTTATTTCTGCTGGCAGATGTCAGAAATGGGCCTAGAAGGTGCATTCCAATTTGCGCAAACGGCAACACCGGCACTGCAACGTGGTGTAAGAGCCCAGCGGGTTTAGTGGGTTGTACTTTGCGTCACTGACAGTCAAGGCAAGTTCTGATGTAATGCTTCACATCGGCTGCATGCTTTGGCCAGTAATATTTGTTTTTGACTCGTGCCAATGTCCTTGTGTAGCCGAGGTGTCGTGAGGGGGCTTTGTCGGGGCAAGCCTGCAGGATTTCTTTGCGGAAAGTATGTGCGACGTTGCTGGCATCTGATCGTCTTTGTCATCACTATCATGGCTCAATGCAGTGGGGGTCGCAGCAATATAGCATCAGGCCATGTGGTGCCCGCCAGGCAGCGTTGCTGGCCTAAATATGGCGCACAGCCAATGCAGTGGTCTGCAAAGCTCCCTTGAAATGCCAAGTCTTTCATGCTGTCCCAAGGAAAGGTGGCTACCTGACTTCGTTTAGCCAAGTGGTTCTCTTCATGTGTGTACTCTCAACAGACCAGCGCATACTTGACCACGGAGGCGTTGGTGTGGTTCAAATAAATCATTGTGACTGCATTGCGGATGTGTGTGTACACTTGAATTGTACTGTCATGTGGTCTCCAAAGCTCTCTTGACACGCCAAGTTCTTTATGGCTGTCTGAGTGCATTAGCCCAGTTCACACAAACTGTGGTGGCTGTCTAGCTGCTATTGCTTAATGTTGATGCCACTGGGAAGCGAGTGCGCCTTTGTGCGATGAGCTCCTGCTTTGATGGTCTTTCAAAACCAAGTGACATGTAGCACGGTGGAGACTTTTCACAGCTCAGAAAGCTCTCCTTATATGAAGAATGTTCGCAGCGCTCGACCACATCTTGCATGAGGTCATCAACGTATCCTGCATAGTGAAGAGGTGCAGTATCAGTATGAAGTTGTGCGCAAGTGTTCCGCAAGAAACTAAGTTGTGCGCAAGTGTTGGCAACCATTTTTTCAATTTTTTTGTGCATTATCTTTTATACATTAGGATACATTCATACAATAGGATTCTGCTTCCGACGCTCAGCAGAAATTGCTTTTCTCAAATGCAATAGAGTTCAGTAGAAGTGGTCCAGCAGTTGTGTAATGAGAGAACTTCTCAGTTTTACATGTATTCGGATAGATAAATAAGAGTTGACCCAAATTTGTACATTCTGATTAACACGCATGTATTTGCAGCACTCGCCCAAGCATAAACATCTTCCAATAGCCGTAAAACTTGGTCGTCTATAGCACCATGTTTGTCTAGCTAGAAAGAATTGTACACAAAGATCAGCTTCCCTTATCATCCTGCAAATTCATGTTTAGGTCGAACAAAAACCTGTACTGTACATATGTAGAGGTTAACTGTTATATTCTCAGTTCCTGTGAGTACGATTTTGCCAGATTTGGCACATCTTTATAGTTTCATTGGTTTCCTGCTAAGGTCATTAAAAATGCCGCCGCAGGGCATAATACCCCACGGTTTATTAAAACATTCGTTGACGAAACTAGAGCTTTACAAAACAGCAAAAATGCCAAAAATATCGCACTGCAGGGTAATTGCCCTATGGTTGGCAAGAATTTCGTGCACACGTGTTGGTATGTTACAATCTGTCCAGAAATGTTACATACCGTAGCTTGGGTCCTCTTTCACTGTAGTCACAGTGAAGTGGCCTCGCCTTGCCTTGGAAGATTTAATCTTCCACCGCTGCTCTCCATCCTGAGTGAGTGCTTGGTGCCGTGCAGCATTCTCGTTGAAGTGCAGCACAGCGAGCCTCGTTCTAATGAAGAGAGGTTTGAATTATACCCTTGTCTTATCTCTTAGATGTCGAAATTAAAATTACCTCTCTTGCATTCCGTCCACTGAGAAGGCATTGGACTTTGGAGCAAACCGATTCAGCACGCTGTGGAAGGACTCCAATGAAAACGTTTGCACCTCAGGAGAGAGCCGGCGGATATCCTTCAGTAGTCTCGCATTGTCGACAATGGTTTTGAGACGAAGAAATGCAGGTGATGCTGAAACAGATACGTATAACAAATTAAAAATCTTTTTAGCTTTTTATCTGAAGATGTGATGTCCACACTAAGAAATGCTGTGTAGGGCAAGAATACAATTTACAGTAGTGCTTACCTGGTCTCAACCATTCCCTGTCGTCAAGGGAGTCATGGAGGCATTTTTTGTAGGGCCCATCATGGCCATCGTGTTTGTTGCACACGTGGTTGAGCAGGCTTCTCCACATGCTGATGACAAGCTCACCATCACCTTGGCCCATGGCAGCCACCCAGTAGAGGTGGTTTAGGATGCTTTGGATCCAAGGTGTGATAACTTGATGTGTGCGGCTAGCAGCCAGGAGCTTTTTTTTCAGACCTAGAATATATGACAAGGGGTTGTTATTAGATATTTTATTTACTGACACTGCAGTCATAAAGCAAGGGTTGTCGCGTGAGCAAGATGGTTGTTACTAAGCAAGTAACAGTACCAGGTGCTGTATTGACCAATCTGGACCATAAAATGCAATCTTTATGCAAATTTATTTTCATTTTAAGAAACCAACACGCATTCCTGCATGTCACCTGTCCTTTTAGTATGCACACATTTCTAAAGATCACTTGTGATAAGAAAGTGCTCCACCTGCTTAGATGCATTTGTGCAATAGACAAGCATAATTTGCACAATAAATCGCATTGCAACGTACAGGTAGGCAATAAAAAAAATCCACTCTCTTTAATTACTCACTTCACATCACCTGTTGTAACTGAGAAATTGAAGCAGACCTGTAGTAAAGTCTGTAGGAAATCTTGAGACTAGACTCTCTTTCAAGATATGCAGCCTCCATGTGTGCTAAGAAATATGTCGCCGTTCCAGCTTGCAGTTCCTTCAAAGTGTGTCACACAGTTCGAGATTACCTTGGCCACAACAACAAACCATATTTTAGAATATTTTGGGCACAGATGTCGCAAGAATGCCATTGGTCTTAGGATTTAAGCTAGGCAGACATCTAGACATTGCGATCAATCATGCAAAAAAATGTCTGCCTTGTCAGGTAATCCTCTTGAATAGGCTGAATTGTGGTTCATGCGATTCTTGTGCGTGCTATTGTTAAATTGGCCTGAAACCAGGATATGTGCTTACCTTTAGCAACATGCCAAGTATCAAACCAGTGCTTAATCTCTGGCTTCTCCACGCGGCAGTACCGGTTGACACCAGGATGTCGGTCTGTGAAAAGAATGAACCTTAGTGAGCAAGGAGGTTATATAAATCTTCTAGAGTAGCAGCTCCTCGCAGTCACCTACGGGAGTGAGTGAAGCCACAGCGATCATGTTGCTAGCGGCAAAAAAGAGTGCATGCGTCGCATAGGCGGCCGCGGAATACACGCAGGAGTCAGTTTCATTTGCAGTACCGCAATAATATTTTGAGAAGAAACATCTTTAACATGTAAATCAGCTCACAATTAGCTGTCGTGAAAAAAAAGTTCTGCATCCAGCTCTAGCTGCAGGCTTTGAGAGAAGCTATCAGCAAGACACTTCGCTGTGTTAAATTACGAACAGTCTGTAATGTCATGTGACTGCTCAATATTCACCCCTGAATACCCGCTGGTTGGCAAGGAAAATTTTCAGTCATCTTTTGTAAAGACGTAGTACGCTTTCCAGCAGCAATTTGTGACTATACGGCGCATGAAAACAAGACATTTTGGCACTAACGTTGAGTATATCACCAAACTGGGATCCATTATATGTTTTTCAGCCACTAGATCACATGTAAACAAGAAAAGGTGTGAGGCACATGTAACCGAGAGCAATTGGCACCCACAACGACAGCTTCCCTGCAGCAGCTGCCCGCCCACATCACTAAAAGATTCCACCATGCACACGGCTTCCTTTTCCAGCACCAGCAAATCTCCTCACAGCTCATTGCATGTTGCCATTAACAGCTTCCACCACCAACCCTTGCGATAAGCCTTTTTACTTATCTGTTTCACAGCAAGTGTGTCGTAGTGTTAGAAAAAATGTCTTTTTTTGTATCATTACTGGCAGTGTTACACATACCTTGACCCTGCAATAAGATACATATCCAGACTTAGGGGCAGGGGAGGTTGCTATTTTGGACCTTCTCAATATACGTGGCTAGGCATTTGTTCTCAAGTTGATTACAACAATGTAAATAAGATGCTCTAGCATACACAGCAGCAATGCTTACTGTTTCAGATTGCATCACCAAAATTAAAAACACAATCTCTGTATGGTACCTGTTGTCAGCGAACGTATCCTGATGCCCAGCTTCTCGACACCCATCAAGCACTTGGCAAGCCCTTGTTTTTCCATAGAAACACTGTTAGGGACTTCAGGCGACTGCACAAATACAGCAGATAGTTTCATAAGAATTTACACAATATGCGTATAGTATGAATAGTAGCACTATGTGTTTACCTCTCCAACTTGCACTTGTTCTGTGTGCAAAATGCAGCCATTCTGCATAGAAAGCACACTGTATGTCATGTACTTGGCACTGTAGCCTGGAGAGTCACAGCGCCCGTCACCTGCCAGGTCGACTTGCAAGCCAGCAAGCTCACTGGCCATTTCAGCTTGCTTACGGTGGAAAAGCTGGAAAAACAAGTGCATAATATATAAGTGCCTAATGCATTGCTACAAAACTGCTACAATTTTGCTACCATAACAGCATCCTAATGTACTGGGGTTGTATTCAGTTGGGGCCATGTGCAAGGCACTGCCAACTAGAAAAAGCAGGATGGTAAAACTGTTCAATGTGAGCTAAAAGAAACACAAACAGTTTCTAAATTTCAACACCATGTACCAGAGTTTGTATTCTTTAGAATCATGATGAAGCAAGTTAGATGGGCCAGCTGGTTACAAGAATTAGGCAGCATGATGTTTCGGTGCAACTTTAGATGGCACAGATTGAGATAAACAGGACAAATGCCAGTGTTGGTCCTCAGAATCCCTAATTTGACATCTAAATTTGCACTGCAAGATCAGGCTCTATGATATCAGACTTGGCAGTCATGCAAGGGCTGTTGGTTGTACATTAGGTTGATAGAACATTACCCTAGGAAAATTCAAATAGAAATACTTTATTGGCTTCTATAGGTCTCATCTTATTGGATTATGAAATTATCGACTTGATACACTAATAAAACTGATAGCCTGTATTGGTCTATTAGCTTACAGGTGCATTGGTGTTGTATAAACCATCAGACTATGCCTAAATCATGCTCTAGTTCTTGTAAATGTGGCCCAGTAGGCGAACCTCGTTTATGGCAGGCAGCAAGTAGGCCCTCTGGTAGTTGTAGAAGGTCCGTTCTGTGATGGTCTGCACGCCGATAGAATTTAGGCACCTCAAGGTCGCAGCCACTGCACAGCCAGAAAATAGCACTCCTGCTGCCAGAAGAATGTTTCCAGCTCCACTCCCACGAACAAGTGGCTGGCTCCTCCACTGGAGCATGTGTTCTTTGTCACACATGCCCTCCACTATGAGCAAAGTGCCCACAACCTTGGAGCTGATGTCGCCTACTGCTTGGCCACAGACCTTGCAGGTGGTGAGCAATTCCCGCAGGCAGCTCCCAAAGACAATGAACTTTCGTTCAGTGTGCAAGGGCTCTTTCTACCCTTGTGGGGACTTCTGAACTCTCATGGTGAGCACTGCAGGCAAATGGCATCAAAAAACAGTCAGTACTTGGGTGCTCATATGTCTATTTGGAATTGTACGATGCATGGTGGCACCAGTTAGTTTGCTACCATTTTGCTCGTTGCAAGACATGCCATCTAAAAGCTGTCTGCCTCGCCTCCTGTGTATGAAACAGAGTTTAGCCACATGCTTCTCAAGAGAATCTGCTGCCTTTTCGCATCTATAGTTGTTCCACACATATGGCACTCTAAGTTGCAGTCACTCTAGCCCCCTATCACAGCTTGAGTATCATATAG